>NW_026060890.1:0-16413 GCF_929443795.1 Astur gentilis | reverse complement strand
CAGAAAAAAGCTTCTGCCGAGAGCGAGCACCGTGACATGCTGAGTCTCTGGGAAAGCAGAGATCCCAAAAGCTGTTGTGCCTGTGGATAGGCTGCAGAGGGATAGTGAAAAACTGCATTAGTTTTCAGGGCTGGCACCTTCCCTGAGGGAGAAGGAGCCGAAAGTTTTCTTTTTCAGAAAAAAGCTTCTGCCGAGAGTGAGCACCGTGACATGCTGAGTCTCTGGGAAAGCAGAGATCCCAAAAGCTGTTGTGCCTGTGGATAGGCTGCAGAGGGATAGTGAAAAACTGCATTAGTTTTCAGGGCTGGCACCTTCCCTGTGGGAGAAGGAGCCGTAAGTTTGCCTTTTCAGAAAAAAGCTTCTGCCGAGAGCGAGCACCGTGACATGCTGAGTCTCTGGGAAAGCAGAGATCCCAAAAGCTGTTGTGCCTGTGGATAGGCTGCAGAGGGATAGTGAAAAACTGCATTAGTTTTCAGGGCTGGCACCTTCCCTGTGGGAGAAGGAGCCGTAAGTTTGCCTTTTCAGAAAAAAGCTTCTGCCGAGAGCGAGCACCGTGACATGCTGAGTCTCTGGGAAAGCAGAGATCCCAAAAGCTGTTGTGCCTGTGAATAGGCTGCAGAGGGATAGTGAAAAACTGCATTAGTTTTCAGGGCTGGCACCTTCCCTGTGGGAGAAGGAGCCGTAAGTTTGCCTTTTCAGAAAAAAGCTTCTGCCGAGAGCGAGCACCGTGACATGCTGAGTCTCTGGGAAAGCAGAGATCCCAAAAGCTGTTGTGCCTGTGGATAGGCTGCAGAGGGATAGTGAAAAACTGCATTAGTTTTCAGGGCTGGCACCTTCCCTGTGGGAGAAGGAGCCGTAAGTTTGCCTTTTCAGAAAAAAGCTTCTGCCGAGAGCGAGCACCGTGACATGCTGAGTCTCTGGGAAAGCAGAGATCCCAAAAGCTGTTGTGCCTGTGGATAGGCTGCAGAGGGATAGTGAAAAACTGCATTAGTTTTCAGGGCTGGCACCTTCCCTGAGGGAGAAGGAGCCGAAAGTTTTCTTTTTCAGAAAAAAGCTTCTGCCGAGAGCGAGCACCGTGACATGCTGAGTCTCTGGGAAAGCAGAGATCCCAAAAGCTGTTGTGCCTGTGGATAGGCTGCAGAGGGATAGTGAAAAACTGCATTAGTTTTCAGGGCTGGCACCTTCCCTGTGGGAGAAGGAGCCGTAAGTTTGCCTTTTCAGAAAAAAGCTTCTGCCGAGAGCGAGCACCGTGACATGCTGAGTCTCTGGGAAAGCAGAGATCCCAAAAGCTGTTGTGCCTGTGGATAGGCTGCAGAGGGATAGTGAAAAACTGCATTAGTTTTCAGGGCTGGCACCTTCCCTGTGGGAGAAGGAGCCGTAAGTTTGCCTTTTCAGAAAAAAGCTTCTGCCGAGAGCGAGCACCGTGACATGCTGAGTCTCTGGGAAAGCAGAGATCCCAAAAGCTGTTGTGCCTGTGGATAGGCTGCAGAGGGATAGTGAAAAACTGCATTAGTTTTCAGGGCTGGCACCTTCCCTGTGGGAGAAGGAGCCGTAAGTTTGCCTTTTCAGAAAAAAGCTTCTGCCGAGAGCGAGCACCGTGACATGCTGAGTCTCTGGGAAAGCAGAGATCCCAAAAGCTGTTGTGCCTGTGGATAGGCTGCAGAGGGATAGTGAAAAACTGCATTAGTTTTCAGGGCTGGCACCTTCCCTGTGGGAGAAGGAGCCGTAAGTTTGCCTTTTCAGAAAAAAGCTTCTGCCGAGAGCGAGCACCGTGACATGCTGAGTCTCTGGGAAAGCAGAGATCCCAAAAGCTGTTGTGCCTGTGGATAGGCTGCAGAGGGATAGTGAAAAACTGCATTAGTTTTCAGGGCTGGCACCTTCCCTGTGGGAGAAGGAGCCGTAAGTTTGCCTTTTCAGAAAAAAGCTTCTGCCGAGAGCGAGCACCGTGACATGCTGAGTCTCTGGGAAAGCAGAGATCCCAAAAGCTGTTGTGCCTGTGGATAGGCTGCAGAGGGATAG
The DNA here is from genome assembly GCF_929443795.1 of Astur gentilis. Taxonomy (NCBI): domain Eukaryota; kingdom Metazoa; phylum Chordata; class Aves; order Accipitriformes; family Accipitridae; genus Astur; species Astur gentilis. Next base: position 14,394 of record NW_026060890.1, on the reverse strand, counting down.
TGAAAAACTGCATTAGTTTTCAGGGCTGGCACCTTCCCTGTGGGAGAAGGAGCCGTAAGTTTGCCTTTTCAGAAAAAAGCTTCTGCCGAGAGCGAGCACCGTGACATGCTGAGTCTCTGGGAAAGCAGAGATCCCAAAAGCTGTTGTGCCTGTGGATAGGCTGCAGAGGGATAGTGAAAAACTGCATTAGTTTTCAGGGCTGGCACCTTCCCTGAGGGAGAAGGAGCCGAAAGTTTTCTTTTTCAGAAAAAAGCTTCTGCCGAGAGCGAGCACCGTGACATGCTGAGTCTCTGGGAAAGCAGAGATCCCAAAAGCTGTTGTGCCTGTGGATAGGCTGCAGAGGGATAGTGAAAAACTGCATTAGTTTTCAGGGCTGGCACCTTCCCTGTGGGAGAAGGAGCCGAAAGTTTTCCTTTTCAGAAAAAAGCTTCTGCCGAGAGCGAGCACCGTGACATGCTGAGTCTCTGGGAAAGCAGAGATCCCAAAAGCTGTTGTGCCTGTGGATAGGCTGCAGAGGGATAGTGAATACCAGCAAGATCTTTCAGGGCTAGCACCTTCCTTGTGGGAGAAGGAGCCACACTTTTGCCTTCTCAGAAAAAGCTTCTGCCGAGAACGAGCACCGTGACATGCTGAGTCTCTGGGAAAGCAGAGATCCCAAAAGCTGTTGTGCCTGTGGATAGGCTGCAGAGGGATAGTGAAAAACTGCATTAGTTTTCAGGGCTGGCACCTTCCCTGTGGGAGAAGGAGCCGTAAGTTTGCCTTTTCAGAAAAAAGCTTCTGCCGAGAGCGAGCACCGTGACATGCTGAGTCTCTGGGAAAGCAGAGATCCCAAAAGCTGTTGTGCCTGTGGATAGGCTGCAGAGGGATAGTGAAAAACTGCATTAGTTTTCAGGGCTGGCACCTTCCCTGTGGGAGAAGGAGCCGTAAGTTTGCCTTTTCAGAAAAAAGCTTCTGCCGAGAGCGAGCACCGTGACATGCTGAGTCTCTGGGAAAGCAGAGATCCCAAAAGCTGTTGTGCCTGTGGATAGGCTGCAGAGGGATAGTGAAAAACTGCATTAGTTTTCAGGGCTGGCACCTTCCCTGTGGGAGAAGGAGCCGTAAGTTTGCCTTTTCAGAAAAAAGCTTCTGCCGAGAGCGAGCACCGTGACATGCTGAGTCTCTGGGAAAGCAGAGATCCCCAAAGCTGTTGTGCCTGTGGATAGGCTGCAGAGGGATAGTGAATACCAGCAAGATCTTTCAGGGCTAGCACCTTCCTTGTGGGAGAAGGAGCCACACTTTTGCCTTCTCAGAAAAAGCTTCTGCCGAGAACGAGCACCGTGACATGCTGAGTCTCTGGGAAAGCAGAGATCCCAAAAGCTGTTGTGCCTGTGGATAGGCTGCAGAGGGATAGTGAAAAACTGCATTAGTTTTCAGGGCTGGCACCTTCCCTGTGGGAGAAGGAGCCGTAAGTTTGCCTTTTCAGAAAAAAGCTTCTGCCGAGAGCGAGCACCGTGACATGCTGAGTCTCTGGGAAAGCAGAGATCCCCAAAGCTGTTGTGCCTGTGGATAGGCTGCAGAGGGATAGTGAAAAACTGCATTAGTTTTCAGGGCTGGCACCTTCCCTGTGGGAGAAGGAGCCGTAAGTTTGCCTTTTCAGAAAAAAGCTTCTGCCGAGAGCGAGCACCGTGACATGCTGAGTCTCTGGGAAAGCAGAGATCCCCAGTGCTGTTGCGGCTAAAGATAGGCTGCAGAGGGATAGTGAATACCAGCAAGTTCTTTCAGGGCTGGCACCTTCCTTGTGGGAGAAGGAGCCGTAAGTTTGCCTTTTCAGAAAAAGGCTCTGGCGAGAGTGAGCACCGTGACATGCTGAGTCTCTGGGAAAGCAGAGATCCCCAAAGCTGTTGTGCCTGTGGATAGGCTGCAGAGGGATAGTGAAAAACTGCATTAGTTTTCAGGGCTGGCACCTTCCCTGTGGGAGAAGGAGCCGTAAGTTTGCCTTTTCAGAAAAAAGCTTCTGCCGAGAGCGAGCACCGTGACATGCTGAGTCTCTGGGAAAGCAGCGATCCCAAAAGCTGTTGTGCCTGTGGATAGGCTGCAGAGGGATAGTGAAAAACTGCATTAGTTTTCAGGGCTGGCACCTTCCCTGTGGGAGAAGGAGCCGTAAGTTTGCCTTTTCAGAAAAAAGCTTCTGCCGAGAGCGAGCACCGTGACATGCTGAGTCTCTGGGAAAGCAGAGATCCCAAAAGCTGTTGTGCCTGTGGATAGGCTGCAGAGGGATAGTGAATACCAGCAAGATCTTTCAGGGCTAGCACCTTCCTTGTGGGAGAAGGAGCCACACTTTTGCCTTCTCAGAAAAAGCTTCTGCCGAGAACGAGCACCGTGACATGCTGAGTCTCTGGGAAAGCAGAGATCCCCAAAGCTGTTGTGCCTGTGGATAGGCTGCAGAGGGATAGTGAAAAACTGCATTAGTTTTCAGGGCTGGCACCTTCCCTGTGGGAGAAGGAGCCGTAAGTTTGCCTTTTCAGAAAAAAGCTTCTGCCGAGAGCGAGCACCGTGACATGCTGAGTCTCTGGGAAAGCAGAGATCCCAAAAGCTGTTGTGCCTGTGGATAGGCTGCAGAGGGATAGTGAAAAACTGCATTAGTTTTCAGGGCTGGCACCTTCCCTGTGGGAGAAGGAGCCGTAAGTTTGCCTTTTCAGAAAAAAGCTTCTGCCGAGAGCGAGCACCGTGACATGCTGAGTCTCTGGGAAAGCAGAGATCCCAAAAGCTGTTGTGCCTGTGGATAGGCTGCAGAGGGATAGTGAAAAACTGCATTAGTTTTCAGGGCTGGCACCTTCCCTGAGGGAGAAGGAGCCGAAAGTTTTCTTTTTCAGAAAAAAGCTTCTGCCGAGAGCGAGCACCGTGACATGCTGAGTCTCTGGGAAAGCAGAGATCCCAAAAGCTGTTGTGCCTGTGGATAGGCTGCAGAGGGATAGTGAAAAACTGCATTAGTTTTCAGGGCTGGCACCTTCCCTGTGGGAGAAGGAGCCGTAAGTTTGCCTTTTCAGAAAAAAGCTTCTGCCGAGAGCGAGCACCGTGACATGCTGAGTCTCTGGGAAAGCAGAGATCCCAAAAGCTGTTGTGCCTGTGAATAGGCTGCAGAGGGATAGTGAAAAACTGCATTAGTTTTCAGGGCTGGCACCTTCCCTGTGGGAGAAGGAGCCGTAAGTTTGCCTTTTCAGAAAAAAGCTTCTGCCGAGAGCGAGCACCGTGACATGCTGAGTCTCTGGGAAAGCAGAGATCCCCAAAGCTGTTGTGCCTGTGGATAGGCTGCAGAGGGATAGTGAAAAACTGCATTAGTTTTCAGGGCTGGCACCTTCCCTGTGGGAGAAGGAGCCGTAAGTTTGCCTTTTCAGAAAAAAGCTTCTGCCGAGAGCGAGCACCGTGACATGCTGAGTCTCTGGGAAAGCAGAGATCCCAAAAGCTGTTGTGCCTGTGGATAGGCTGCAGAGGGATAGTGAAAAACTGCATTAGTTTTCAGGGCTGGCACCTTCCCTGAGGGAGAAGGAGCCGAAAGTTTTCTTTTTCAGAAAAAAGCTTCTGCCGAGAGCGAGCACCGTGACATGCTGAGTCTCTGGGAAAGCAGAGATCCCAAAAGCTGTTGTGCCTGTGGATAGGCTGCAGAGGGATAGTGAAAAACTGCATTAGTTTTCAGGGCTGGCACCTTCCCTGTGGGAGAAGGAGCCGAAAGTTTGCCTTTTCAGAAAAAAGCTTCTGCCGAGAGCGAGCACCGTGACATGCTGAGTCTCTGGGAAAGCAGAGATCCCAAAAGCTGTTGTGCCTGTGGATAGGCTGCAGAGGGATAGTGAATACCTGCAATATCTTTCAGGGCTTGCACCTTCCTTGTGGGAGAAGGAGCCACACTTTTGCCTTCTCAGAAAAAGCTTCTGCCGAGAACGAGCACCGTGACATGCTGAGTCTCTGGGAAAGCAGAGATCCCAAAAGCTGTTGTGCCTGTGGATAGGCTGCAGAGGGATAGTGAAAAACTGCATTAGTTTTCAGGGCTGGCACCTTCCCTGTGGGAGAAGGAGCCGTAAGTTTGCCTTTTCAGAAAAAAGCTTCTGCCGAGAGCGAGCACCGTGACATGCTGAGTCTCTGGGAAAGCAGAGATCCCAAAAGCTGTTGTGCCTGTGGATAGGCTGCAGAGGGATAGTGAAAAACTGCATTAGTTTTCAGGGCTGGCACCTTCCCTGTGGGAGAAGGAGCCGTAAGTTTGCCTTTTCAGAAAAAAGCTTCTGCCGAGAGCGAGCACCGTGACATGCTGAGTCTCTGGGAAAGCAGAGATCCCAAAAGCTGTTGTGCCTGTGGATAGGCTGCAGAGGGATAGTGAAAAACTGCATTAGTTTTCAGGGCTGGCACCTTCCCTGTGGGAGAAGGAGCCGTAAGTTTGCCTTTTCAGAAAAAAGCTTCTGCCGAGAGCGAGCACCGTGACATGCTGAGTCTCTGGGAAAGCAGAGATCCCAAAAGCTGTTGTGCCTGTGGATAGGCTGCAGAGGGATAGTGAAAAACTGCATTAGTTTTCAGGGCTGGCACCTTCCCTGAGGGAGAAGGAGCCGAAAGTTTTCTTTTTCAGAAAAAAGCTTCTGCCGAGAGTGAGCACCGTGACATGCTGAGTCTCTGGGAAAGCAGAGATCCCAAAAGCTGTTGTGCCTGTGGATAGGCTGCAGAGGGATAGTGAAAAACTGCATTAGTTTTCAGGGCTGGCACCTTCCCTGTGGGAGAAGGAGCCGTAAGTTTGCCTTTTCAGAAAAAAGCTTCTGCCGAGAGCGAGCACCGTGACATGCTGAGTCTCTGGGAAAGCAGAGATCCCAAAAGCTGTTGTGCCTGTGGATAGGCTGCAGAGGGATAGTGAAAAACTGCATTAGTTTTCAGGGCTGGCACCTTCCCTGTGGGAGAAGGAGCCGTAAGTTTGCCTTTTCAGAAAAAAGCTTCTGCCGAGAGCGAGCACCGTGACATGCTGAGTCTCTGGGAAAGCAGAGATCCCAAAAGCTGTTGTGCCTGTGGATAGGCTGCAGAGGGATAGTGAAAAACTGCATTAGTTTTCAGGGCTGGCACCTTCCCTGTGGGAGAAGGAGCCGTAAGTTTGCCTTTTCAGAAAAAAGCTTCTGCCGAGAGCGAGCACCGTGACATGCTGAGTCTCTGGGAAAGCAGAGATCCCAAAAGCTGTTGTGCCTGTGGATAGGCTGCAGAGGGATAGTGAAAAACTGCATTAGTTTTCAGGGCTGGCACCTTCCCTGTGGGAGAAGGAGCCGTAAGTTTGCCTTTTCAGAAAAAAGCTTCTGCCGAGAGCGAGCACCGTGACATGCTGAGTCTCTGGGAAAGCAGAGATCCCAAAAGCTGTTGTGCCTGTGGATAGGCTGCAGAGGGATAGTGAAAAACTGCATTAGTTTTCAGGGCTGGCACCTTCCCTGAGGGAGAAGGAGCCGAAAGTTTTCTTTTTCAGAAAAAAGCTTCTGCCGAGAGTGAGCACCGTGACATGCTGAGTCTCTGGGAAAGCAGAGATCCCAAAAGCTGTTGTGCCTGTGGATAGGCTGCAGAGGGATAGTGAAAAACTGCATTAGTTTTCAGGGCTGGCACCTTCCCTGTGGGAGAAGGAGCCGTAAGTTTGCCTTTTCAGAAAAAAGCTTCTGCCGAGAGCGAGCACCGTGACATGCTGAGTCTCTGGAAAAGCAGAGATCCCAAAAGCTGTTGTGCCTGTGGATAGGCTGCAGAGGGATAGTGAAAAACTGCATTAGTTTTCAGGGCTGGCACCTTCCCTGTGGGAGAAGGAGCCGTAAGTTTGCCTTTTCAGAAAAAAGCTTCTGCCGAGAGCGAGCACCGTGACATGCTGAGTCTCTGGGAAAGCAGAGATCCCAAAAGCTGTTGTGCCTGTGAATAGGCTGCAGAGGGATAGTGAAAAACTGCATTAGTTTTCAGGGCTGGCACCTTCCCTGTGGGAGAAGGAGCCGTAAGTTTGCCTTTTCAGAAAAAAGCTTCTGCCGAGAGCGAGCACCGTGACATGCTGAGTCTCTGGGAAAGCAGAGATCCCAAAAGCTGTTGTGCCTGTGGATAGGCTGCAGAGGGATAGTGAAAAACTGCATTAGTTTTCAGGGCTGGCACCTTCCCTGTGGGAGAAGGAGCCGTAAGTTTGCCTTTTCAGAAAAAAGCTTCTGCCGAGAGCGAGCACCGTGACATGCTGAGTCTCTGGGAAAGCAGAGATCCCAAAAGCTGTTGTGCCTGTGGATAGGCTGCAGAGGGATAGTGAAAAACTGCATTAGTTTTCAGGGCTGGCACCTTCCCTGAGGGAGAAGGAGCCGAAAGTTTTCTTTTTCAGAAAAAAGCTTCTGCCGAGAGCGAGCACCGTGACATGCTGAGTCTCTGGGAAAGCAGAGATCCCAAAAGCTGTTGTGCCTGTGGATAGGCTGCAGAGGGATAGTGAAAAACTGCATTAGTTTTCAGGGCTGGCACCTTCCCTGTGGGAGAAGGAGCCGAAAGTTTGCCTTTTCAGAAAAAAGCTTCTGCCGAGAGCGAGCACCGTGACATGCTGAGTCTCTGGGAAAGCAGAGATCCCAAAAGCTGTTGTGCCTGTGGATAGGCTGCAGAGGGATAGTGAATACCAGCAAGATCTTTCAGGGCTTGCACCTTCCTTGTGGGAGAAGGAGCCACACTTTTGCCTTCTCAGAAAAAGCTTCTGCCGAGAACGAGCACCGTGACATGCTGAGTCTCTGGGAAAGCAGAGATCCCAAAAGCTGTTGTGCCTGTGGATAGGCTGCAGAGGGATAGTGAAAAACTGCATTAGTTTTCAGGGCTGGCACCTTCCCTGTGGGAGAAGGAGCCGTAAGTTTGCCTTTTCAGAAAAAAGCTTCTGCCGAGAGCGAGCACCGTGACATGCTGAGTCTCTGGGAAAGCAGAGATCCCAAAAGCTGTTGTGCCTGTGGATAGGCTGCAGAGGGATAGTGAAAAACTGCATTAGTTTTCAGGGCTGGCACCTTCCCTGTGGGAGAAGGAGCCGTAAGTTTGCCTTTTCAGAAAAAAGCTTCTGCCGAGAGCGAGCACCGTGACATGCTGAGTCTCTGGGAAAGCAGAGATCCCCAAAGCTGTTGTGCCTGTGGATAGGCTGCAGAGGGATAGTGAAAAACTGCATTAGTTTTCAGGGCTGGCACCTTCCCTGTGGGAGAAGGAGCCGTAAGTTTGCCTTTTCAGAAAAAAGCTTCTGCCGAGAGCGAGCACCGTGACATGCTGAGTCTCTGGGAAAGCAGAGATCCCAAAAGCTGTTGTGCCTGTGGATAGGCTGCAGAGGGATAGTGAATACCAGCAAGATCTTTCAGGGCTAGCACCTTCCTTGTGGGAGAAGGAGCCACACTTTTGCCTTCTCAGAAAAAGCTTCTGCCGAGAACGAGCACCGTGACATGCTGAGTCTCTGGGAAAGCAGAGATCCCAAAAGCTGTTGTGCCTGTGGATAGGCTGCAGAGGGATAGTGAAAAACTGCATTAGTTTTCAGGGCTGGCACCTTCCCTGTGGGAGAAGGAGCCGTAAGTTTGCCTTTTCAGAAAAAAGCTTCTGCCGAGAGCGAGCACCGTGACATGCTGAGTCTCTGGGAAAGCAGAGATCCCAAAAGCTGTTGTGCCTGTGGATAGGCTGCAGAGGGATAGTGAAAAACTGCATTAGTTTTCAGGGCTGGCACCTTCCCTGTGGGAGAAGGAGCCGTAAGTTTGCCTTTTCAGAAAAAAGCTTCTGCCGAGAGCGAGCACCGTGACATGCTGAGTCTCTGGGAAAGCAGAGATCCCCAGTGCTGTTGCGGCTAAAGATAGGCTGCAGAGGGATAGTGAATACCAGCAAGTTCTTTCAGGGCTGGCACCTTCCTTGTGGGAGAAGGAGCCGTAAGTTTGCCTTTTCAGAAAAAAGCTTCTGCCGAGAGCGAGCACCGTGACATGCTGAGTCTCTGGGAAAGCAGAGATCCCCAAAGCTGTTGTGCCTGTGGATAGGCTGCAGAGGGATAGTGAAAAACTGCATTAGTTTTCAGGGCTGGCACCTTCCCTGTGGGAGAAGGAGCCGTAAGTTTGCCTTTTCAGAAAAAAGCTTCTGCCGAGAGCGAGCACCGTGACATGCTGAGTCTCTGGGAAAGCAGAGATCCCAAAAGCTGTTGTGCCTGTGGATAGGCTGCAGAGGGATAGTGAAAAACTGCATTAGTTTTCAGGGCTGGCACCTTCCCTGTGGGAGAAGGAGCCGTAAGTTTGCCTTTTCAGAAAAAAGCTTCTGCCGAGAGCGAGCACCGTGACATGCTGAGTCTCTGGGAAAGCAGAGATCCCAAAAGCTGTTGTGCCTGTGAATAGGCTGCAGAGGGATAGTGAAAAACTGCATTAGTTTTCAGGGCTGGCACCTTCCCTGTGGGAGAAGGAGCCGTAAGTTTGCCTTTTCAGAAAAAAGCTTCTGCCGAGAGCGAGCACCGTGACATGCTGAGTCTCTGGGAAAGCAGAGATCCCAAAAGCTGTTGTGCCTGTGGATAGGCTGCAGAGGGATAGTGAATACCAGCAAGATCTTTCAGGGCTAGCACCTTCCTTGTGGGAGAAGGAGCCACACTTTTGCCTTCTCAGAAAAAGCTTCTGCCGAGAACGAGCACCGTGACATGCTGAGTCTCTGGGAAAGCAGAGATCCCCAAAGCTGTTGTGCCTGTGGATAGGCTGCAGAGGGATAGTGAAAAACTGCATTAGTTTTCAGGGCTGGCACCTTCCCTGTGGGAGAAGGAGCCGTAAGTTTGCCTTTTCAGAAAAAAGCTTCTGCCGAGAGCGAGCACCGTGACATGCTGAGTCTCTGGGAAAGCAGAGATCCCAAAAGCTGTTGTGCCTGTGGATAGGCTGCAGAGGGATAGTGAAAAACTGCATTAGTTTTCAGGGCTGGCACCTTCCCTGTGGGAGAAGGAGCCGTAAGTTTGCCTTTTCAGAAAAAAGCTTCTGCCGAGAGCGAGCACCGTGACATGCTGAGTCTCTGGGAAAGCAGAGATCCCAAAAGCTGTTGTGCCTGTGGATAGGCTGCAGAGGGATAGTGAAAAACTGCATTAGTTTTCAGGGCTGGCACCTTCCCTGTGGGAGAAGGAGCCGTAAGTTTGCCTTTTCAGAAAAAAGCTTCTGCCGAGAGCGAGCACCGTGACATGCTGAGTCTCTGGGAAAGCAGAGATCCCAAAAGCTGTTGTGCCTGTGGATAGGCTGCAGGAGGATAGTGAATACCAGCAAGATCTTTCAGGGCTAGCACCTTCCTTGTGGGAGAAGGAGCCACACTTTTGCCTTCTCAGAAAAAGCTTCTGCCGAGAACGAGCACCGTGACATGCTGAGTCTCTGGGAAAGCAGAGATCCCCAAAGCTGTTGTGCCTGTGGATAGGCTGCAGAGGGATAGTGAAAAACTGCATTAGTTTTCAGGGCTGGCACCTTCCCTGTGGGAGAAGGAGCCGTAAGTTTGCCTTTTCAGAAAAAAGCTTCTGCCGAGAGCGAGCACCGTGACATGCTGAGTCTCTGGGAAAGCAGAGATCCCAAAAGCTGTTGTGCCTGTGGATAGGCTGCAGAGGGATAGTGAAAAACTGCATTAGTTTTCAGGGCTGGCACCTTCCCTGTGGGAGAAGGAGCCGTAAGTTTGCCTTTTCAGAAAAAAGCTTCTGCCGAGAGCGAGCACCGTGACATGCTGAGTCTCTGGGAAAGCAGAGATCCCAAAAGCTGTTGTGCCTGTGGATAGGCTGCAGAGGGATAGTGAATACCAGCAAGATCTTTCAGGGCTAGCACCTTCCTTGTGGGAGAAGGAGCCACACTTTTGCCTTCTCAGAAAAAGCTTCTGCCGAGAACGAGCACCGTGACATGCTGAGTCTCTGGGAAAGCAGAGATCCCAAAAGCTGTTGTGCCTGTGGATAGGCTGCAGAGGGATAGTGAAAAACTGCATTAGTTTTCAGGGCTGGCACCTTCCCTGTGGGAGAAGGAGCCGTAAGTTTGCCTTTTCAGAAAAAAGCTTCTGCCGAGAGCGAGCACCGTGACATGCTGAGTCTCTGGGAAAGCAGAGATCCCAAAAGCTGTTGTGCCTGTGGATAGGCTGCAGAGGGATAGTGAAAAACTGCATTAGTTTTCAGGGCTGGCACCTTCCCTGTGGGAGAAGGAGCCGTAAGTTTGCCTTTTCAGAAAAAAGCTTCTGCCGAGAGCGAGCACCGTGACATGCTGAGTCTCTGGGAAAGCAGAGATCCCAAAAGCTGTTGTGCCTGTGGATAGGCTGCAGAGGGATAGTGAAAAACTGCATTAGTTTTCAGGGCTGGCACTTTCCCTGTGGGAGAAGGAGCCGTAAGTTTGCCTTTTCAGAAAAAAGCTTCTGCCGAGAGCGAGCACCGTGACATGCTGAGTCTCTGGGAAAGCAGAGATCCCAAAAGCTGTTGTGCCTGTGAATAGGCTGCAGAGGGATAGTGAAAAACTGCATTAGTTTTCAGGGCTGGCACCTTCCCTGTGGGAGAAGGAGCCGTAAGTTTGCCTTTTCAGAAAAAAGCTTCTGCCGAGAGCGAGCACCGTGACATGCTGAGTCTCTGGGAAAGCAGAGATCCCAAAAGCTGTTGTGCCTGTGGATAGGCTGCAGAGGGATAGTGAAAAACTGCATTAGTTTTCAGGGCTGGCACCTTCCCTGTGGGAGAAGGAGCCGTAAGTTTGCCTTTTCAGAAAAAAGCTTCTGCCGAGAGCGAGCACCGTGACATGCTGAGTCTCTGGGAAAGCAGAGATCCCAAAAGCTGTTGTGCCTGTGGATAGGCTGCAGGAGGATAGTGAATACCAGCAAGATCTTTCAGGGCTAGCACCTTCCTTGTGGGAGAAGGAGCCACACTTTTGCCTTCTCAGAAAAAGCTTCTGCCGAGAACGAGCACCGTGACATGCTGAGTCTCTGGGAAAGCAGAGATCCCCAAAGCTGTTGTGCCTGTGGATAGGCTGCAGAGGGATAGTGAAAAACTGCATTAGTTTTCAGGGCTGGCACCTTCCCTGTGGGAGAAGGAGCCGTAAGTTTGCCTTTTCAGAAAAAAGCTTCTGCCGAGAGCGAGCACCGTGACATGCTGAGTCTCTGGGAAAGCAGAGATCCCAAAAGCTGTTGTGCCTGTGGATAGGCTGCAGAGGGATAGTGAAAAACTGCATTAGTTTTCAGGGCTGGCACCTTCCCTGTGGGAGAAGGAGCCGTAAGTTTGCCTTTTCAGAAAAAAGCTTCTGCCGAGAGCGAGCACCGTGACATGCTGAGTCTCTGGGAAAGCAGAGATCCCAAAAGCTGTTGTGCCTGTGGATAGGCTGCAGAGGGATAGTGAATACCAGCAAGATCTTTCAGGGCTAGCACCTTCCTTGTGGGAGAAGGAGCCACACTTTTGCCTTCTCAGAAAAAGCTTCTGCCGAGAACGAGCACCGTGACATGCTGAGTCTCTGGGAAAGCAGAGATCCCAAAAGCTGTTGTGCCTGTGGATAGGCTGCAGAGGGATAGTGAAAAACTGCATTAGTTTTCAGGGCTGGCACCTTCCCTGTGGGAGAAGGAGCCGTAAGTTTGCCTTTTCAGAAAAAAGCTTCTGCCGAGAGCGAGCACCGTGACATGCTGAGTCTCTGGGAAAGCAGAGATCCCAAAAGCTGTTGTGCCTGTGGATAGGCTGCAGAGGGATAGTGAATACCAGCAAGATCTTTCAGGGCTAGCACCTTCCTTGTGGGAGAAGGAGCCACACTTTTGCCTTCTCAGAAAAAGCTTCTGCCGAGAACGAGCACCGTGACATGCTGAGTCTCTGGGAAAGCAGAGATCCCAAAAGCTGTTGTGCCTGTGGATAGGCTGCAGAGGGATAGTGAAAAACTGCATTAGTTTTCAGGGCTGGCACCTTCCCTGTGGGAGAAGGAGCCGTAAGTTTGCCTTTTCAGAAAAAAGCTTCTGCCGAGAGCGAAGCACCGTGACATGCTGAGTCTCTGGGAAAGCAGAGATCCCAAAAGCTGTTGTGCCTGTGGATAGGCTGCAGAGGGATAGTGAAAAACTGCATTAGTTTTCAGGGCTGGCACCTTCCCTGTGGGAGAAGGAGCCGTAAGTTTGCCTTTTCAGAAAAAAAGCTTCTGCCGAGAGCGAGCACCGTGACATGCTGAGTCTCTGGGAAAGCAGAGATCCCAAAAGCTGTTGTGCCTGTGGATAGGCTGCAGAGGGATAGTGAAAAACTGCATTAGTTTTCAGGGCTGGCACCTTCCCTGTGGGAGAAGGAGCCGTAAGTTTGCCTTTTCAGAAAAAAGCTTCTGCCGAGAGCGAGCACCGTGACATGCTGAGTCTCTGGGAAAGCAGAGATCCCAAAAGCTGTTGTGCCTGTGGATAGGCTGCAGAGGGATAGTGAAAAACTGCATTAGTTTTCAGGGCTGGCACCTTCCCTGAGGGAGAAGGAGCCGAAAGTTTTCTTTTTCAGAAAAAAGCTTCTGCCGAGAGCGAGCACCGTGACATGCTGAGTCTCTGGGAAAGCAGAGATCCCAAAAGCTGTTGTGCCTGTGGATAGGCTGCAGAGGGATAGTGAAAAACTGCATTAGTTTTCAGGGCTGGCACCTTCCCTGTGGGAGAAGGAGCCGTAAGTTTGCCTTTTCAGAAAAAAGCTTCTGCCGAGAGCGAGCACCGTGACATGCTGAGTCTCTGGGAAAGCAGAGATCCCAAAAGCTGTTGTGCCTGTGGATAGGCTGCAGAGGGATAGTGAAAAACTGCATTAGTTTTCAGGGCTGGCACCTTCCCTGTGGAGAAGGAGCCGTAAGTTTGCCTTTTCAGAAAAAAGCTTCTGCGAGAGCGAGCACCGTGACATGCTGAGTCTCTGGGAAAGCAGAGATCCCAAAAGCTGTTGTGCCTGTGGATAGGCTGCAGAGGGATAGTGAAAAACTGCATTAGTTTTCAGGGCTGGCACCTTCCCTGTGGGAGAAGGAGCCGTAAGTTTGCCTTTTCAGAAAAAAGCTTCTGCCGAGAGCGAGCACCGTGACATGCTGAGTCTCTGGGAAAGCAGAGATCCCAAAAGCTGTTGTGCCTGTGGATAGGCTGCAGAGGGATAGTGAAAAACTGCATTAGTTTTCAGGGCTGGCACCTTCCCTGTGGGAGAAGGAGCCGTAAGTTTGCCTTTTCAGAAAAAAGCTTCTGCCGAGAGCGAGCACCGTGACATGCTGAGTCTCTGGGAAAGCAGAGATCCCAAAAGCTGTTGTGCCTGTGGATAGGCTGCAGAGGGATAGTGAAAAACTGCATTAGTTTTCAGGGCTGGCACCTTCCCTGTGGGGAAGGAGCCGTAAGTTTGCCTTTTCAGAAAAAAGCTTCTGCCGAGAGCGAGCACCGTGACATGCTGAGTCTCTGGGAAAGCAGAGATCCCAAAAGCTGTTGTGCCTGTGGATAGGCTGCAGAGGGATAGTGAAAAACTGCATTAGTTTTCAGGGCTGGCACCTTCCCTGAGGGAGAAGGAGCCGAAAGTTTTCTTTTTCAGAAAAAAGCTTCTGCCGAGAGCGAGCACCGTGACATGCTGAGTCTCTGGGAAAGCAGAGATCCCCAAAGCTGTTGTGCCTGTGGATAGGCTGCAGAGGGATAGTGAAAAACTGCATTAGTTTTCAGGGCTGGCACCTTCCCTGTGGGAGAAGGAGCCGAAAGTTTGCCTTTTCAGAAAAAAAGCTTCTGCCGAGAGCGAGCACCGTGACATGCTGAGTCTCTGGGAAAGCAGGAGATCCCAAAAGCTGTTGTGCCTGTGGATAGGCTGCAGAGGGATAGTGAATACCAGCAAGATCTTTCAGGGCTAGCACCTTCCTTGTGGGAGAAGAGCCACACTTTTGCCTTCTCAGAAAAAGCTTCTGCCGAGAACGAGCACCGTGACATGCTGAGTCTCTGGGAAAGCAGAGATCCCAAAAGCTGTTGTGCCTGTGGATAGGCTGCAGAGGGATAGTGAAAAAACTGCCATTAGTTTTCAGGGCTGGCACCTTCCCTGTGGGGAGAAGGAGCCGTAAGTTTGCCTTTTCAGAAAAAAGCTTCTGCCGAGAGCGAGCACCGTGACATGCTGAGTCTCTGGGGAAAGCAGAGATCCCAAAAGCTGTTGTGCCTGTGGATAGGCTGCAGAGGGATAGTGAAAAACTGCATTAGTTTTCAGGGCTGGCACCTTCCCTGTGGGAGAAGGAGCCGTAAGTTTGCCTTTTCAGAAAAAAGCTTCTGCCCGAGAGCGAGCACCGTGACATGCTGAGTCTCTGGGAAAGCAGAGATCCCAAAAGCTGTTGTGCCTGTGGATAGGCTGCAGAGGGATAGTGAAAAACTGCATTAGTTTTTCAGGGGCTGGCACCTTCCCTGTGGGAGAAGGAGCCGTAAGTTTGCCTTTTCAGAAAAAAGCTTCTGCCGAGAGCGAGCACCGTGACATGCTGAGTCTCTGGGGAAAGCAGAGAT
>NW_026060889.1:0-46938 GCF_929443795.1 Astur gentilis | reverse complement strand
AGTGCTTCCAGTGCTCCCAGTGCCCCCCCAGTACTCCCAGTGCCCCCCCAGTACTCCCGGTGCCCCCCCCAGTGCTCCCAGTGCCCCCCCTAGTACTCCCGGTGTCCCCCAGTGCTGCCCCCCAGTGCTCCCAGTAGCCCCCCAGTGCTCCCAATGTCCCCCCCGAGTGCTTCCAGTGCTCCCAGTGCCCCCCCAGTACTCCCAGTGCCCCCCCAGTACTCCCGGTGCCCCCCCCAGTGCTCCCAGTGCCCCCCCAGTACTCCCGGTGCCCCCCCCAGTGCTCCCAGTGCCCCCCCCAGTACTCCCGGTGCCCCCCCCAGTGCTCCCAGTGCCCCCCCTAGTACTCCCGGTGTCCCCCAGTGCTGCCCCCCAGTGCTCCCAGTAGCCCCCCAGCGCTCCCAATGTCCCCCCCCGAGTGCTTCCAGTGCTCCCGGTGCCCCCCCAGTGCTCCCAGTATCCCCCCCAGTGCTGCCCTCCAGTGCTCCCAGTGTTCCCAGTGCCCCCCCCACTGCTCCCAGTGCCCCCTCAGTGCTGCCCCCCAGTGCTCCCAGTACTCCCAGTGCCCTCTCAGTGCCCCCCAATCCTCCCCCTATTCCCAGTGCCCCCAAGCCCCCCAAAACTCCCAGTCCTCCCAGCACCCTTCCAGTATTCCCAGTACCCTGCCAGCACCCCCCAATCCTCCCAGTACTCCCAGTGCCCCCCCAATCCTCCCCGTATTCCCAGTGCCCCCAAGCCCCCCAATACTCCCAGTCCTCCCAGTGCCCTCCCAGTCCTCCCAGCGCCCCCCAATACTCCCAGTCCTCCCAGCACCCTCCCAGTCCTCCCAACACCCTCCCAGTGCTCCCAGTGCCCTCCCAGCACCCCGCAATCCTCCCAGTACTCCCAGTGCCCCAAGCCCCCCAATACTCCCAGTGCTCCCCAGTCCTCCCAGCACCCTCCCAGTGCTCCCAGCGCCCTCCCAGTGCTCCCAGTGCCCCCCAATCCTCCCCGTACTCCCAGTGCCCCCAAGCCCCCCAACATTCCCAGTGCTCCCAGCGCCGTCCCAGTGCTCCCAGCGCCCTCCCAGTCCTCCCAGTGCCCCCCAACCCTCCCTGTACTCCCAGTGCCCCCAAGCCCCCCAACACTCCCAGCGCTCCCAGCGCCCTCCCAGTGCTCCCAGCGCCCTCCCAGTCCTCCCAGTACTCCCAGTGCCCCAAGCCCCCCAATACTCCCAGTGCTCCCCAGTCCTCCCAGCACCCTCCCAGTGTTCCCAGCGCCCTCCCAGTCCTCCCAGCGCCCCCCAATCCTCCCCCTATTCCCAGTGCCCCCAAGCCCCCCAACACTCCCAGTGCTCCCAGCACCCTCCCAGTCCTCCCAGCACCCTCCCAGCACCCCGCAATCCTCCCCGTACTCCCAGTGCCCCCAAGCCCCCCAACACTCCCAGTGCTCCCAGCACCCTCCCAGTCCTCCCAGCACCCTCCCAGTGCTCCCAGCGCCCTCCCAGTCCTCCCAGTACTCCCAGTGCCCCAAGCCCCCCAATACTCCCAGTGCTCCCCAGTCCTCCCAGCACCCTCCCAGTATTCCCAGTGCCCTCCCAGCACCCCGCAATCCTCCCAGTCCTCCCAGTACTCCCAGTGCCCCCAAGCCCCCCAATACTCCCAGTCCTCCCAGCACCCCCCAGTCCTCCCAGTACTCCCAGTGCCCCCCAGTCCTCCCCGTACTCCCAGTGCCCCCAAGCCCCCCAATACTCCCAGTGCTCCCCAGTGCTCCCAGCGCCCTCCCAGCGCTCCCAGTACTCCCAGTGCCCCAAGCCCCCCAATACTCCCAGTGCTCCCCAGTCCTCCCAGCACCCTCCCAGTGCTCCCAGCGCCCTCCCAGTCCTCCCAGCACCCCCCAGTCCTCCCAGTACTCCCAGTGCCCCAAGCCCCCCAATACTCCCAGTGCTCCCCAGTCCTCCCAGCACCCTCCCAGTGCTCCCAGCGCCCTCCCAGTGCTCCCAGCGCCCTCCCAGTCCTCCCAGTACTCCCAGTGCCCCAAGCCCCCCAATACTCCCAGTGCTCCCCAGTCCTCCCAGCACCCTCCCAGTGTTCCCAGCGCCCTCCCAGTCCTCCCAGCGCCCCCCAATCCTCCCCCTATTCCCAGTGCCCCCAAGCCCCCCAACACTCCCAGTGCTCCCAGCGCCCTCCCAGTCCTCCCAGTACTCCCAGTGCCCCAAGCCCCCCAATACTCCCAGTGCTCCCCAGTCCTCCCAGCACCCTCCCAGTATTCCCAGTGCCCTCCCAGCACCCCGCAATCCTCCCCGTACTCCCAGTGCCCCCAAGCCCCCCAACACTCCCAGCGCTCCCAGCGCCCTCCCAGTGCTCCCAGCGCCCTCCCAGTCCTCCCAGTACTCCCAGTGCCCCAAGCCCCCCAATACTCCCAGTGCTCCCCAGTCCTCCCAGCACCCTCCCAGCGCTCCCAGCGCCCTCCCAGTCCTCCCAGCGCCCCCCAATCCTCCCCCTATTCCCAGTGCCCCCAAGCCCCCCAACACTCCCAGTGCTCCCAGCACCCTCCCAGTCCTCCCAGCACCCTCCCAGTGCTCCCAGCGCCCTCCCAGTCCTCCCAGTCCTCCCAGTGCCCCAAGCCCCCCAATACTCCCAGTGCTCCCCAGTCCTCCCAGCACCCTCCCAGTATTCCCAGTGCCCTCCCAGCACCCCGCAATCCTCCCAGTACTCCCAGTGCCCCCAAGCCCCCCAATACTCCCAGTCCTCCCAGCACCCCCCAGTCCTCCCAGTACTCCCAGTGCCCCCCAGTCCTCCCCGTACTCCCAGTGCCCCCAAGCCCCCCAATACTCCCAGTGCTCCCCAGTGCTCCCAGCGCCCTCCCAGCGCTCCCAGCGCCCCCACCTTCCCCGTGGGCCACCCAGACGCCCAGGCAGGCGCCCGCCATCCCCCGCAGCATCAGGGCCGGCCCCGGCTCCACGCGCACGGCCACGAACCGCGACTCGAAGCGCCCCGACGCGTTGGGGCTCAGCACCACCGCGGGGGGGGCCCCCTCCTCTGCGCCCCCGCACCACCCGGGTCACCCCAAGGGGACGCCCCCACCCAGGGGACGCCCCTTGGGGACACCCCCAAGGGACGCCCCCTGGGGGACGCCCCCCACCAGCGGACACCCCCCCCTCCATGGGACTCCCCCCCACCCACCCAAGGACCCCCCCCGCCCCATAGGACGACATCGCCCATGCATGACCCCCACCCATGGGACAACACCCCCCCCCAAGGGACGACATCCCCCATGGGTGACCCCCACCATTCTCCATGGGACTCCCCTCGCCCACCCAAGGACCCCCCCACCCAAGGGACGACATCCCCCATGGGTGACCCCCACCCAAGGACCCCCCCACCCTAAGGGACGACATCCCCCATGGGTGACCCCCACCCAAGGACCCCCCCACCCTAAGGGACGACATCCCCCATGGGTGACCCCCACCCAAGGACCCCCCCACCCTAAGGGACGACATCCCCCATGGGTGACCCCCCCCATTCTCCATGGGACTCCCCCCGCCCACCCAAGGACCCCCCCACCCATGGGACGACATCCCCCATGGGTGACCCCCTCCTCCATAGGACCCCCACCCATGGGTGCCCCCCCCAAGGGACGACATCCCCCATGGGTGACCCCCACCCAAGGAGCCCCCCACCCTAAGGGACAGCATCCCCCATGGGTGACCCCCACCATAGGACCCCCACCCATGGGTGCCCCCCCCCAAGGGACGACATCCCCCATGGGTGACCCCCACCCAAGGACCCCCCCACCCATGGGACGACATCCCCCATGGGTGACCCCCACCCAAGGACCCCCCCACCCAAGGGACAACATCCCCCATGGGTGACCCCCTCCTCCATAGGACCCCCACCCATGGGTGCCCCCCCCAAAGGGACGATATCCCCCATGGGTGACCCCCACCATAGGACCCCCACCCATGGGTGCCCCCCCCAAGGGACGACATCCCCCATGGGTGACCCCCACCCAAGGACCCCCCCACCCAAGGGACGACATCCCCCATGGGTGACCCCCTCCCCCACAGGACCCCCCACCCGTGGGTGCCCCCCCCCAGCACCCACCGGTGGGTGGTCCCACCCAGCCCAGCAGGGCCAGGAGCTGGCACCCGTTGCAGACGCCGAGGCTGAAGGTGTCGGGGCGCCGGCGGAAGCGTTCCAGGGCGACCCGCACCCGCGGGTGGAAGCGGACGGCGGCTGCCCAGCCTTGGATGGGAGGGGGGGGGGACGCATCAAAAAAAAAAAAAAAGGGGGGTCAGGGCACCCCCAAAGTGGGGACCCCCCCACCCAGCACCCCTGAGACCCTGCACCCCCAAAACAGGGGCACCTGTGAAGACAGGGACGCCTGCACCCGGCACCTACAACACCCTGCACCCCCCAAACCAGGGGCACCCCCAAAATGGGGACCCCTGCACCCCCAAAACACAGCACCCCCAAACCAGGGGCACCCCAAAACCTGGGGCACTCAAGAACAGGCATACCCCAAAACTAGGGTTATTCAGAAGTAGGGGCACCCCAAAACCAAGGGCACCCCAAAACTAGAAGCACCCTGAACCAGGGACACCCCAAAACCAGCTGCACCCCAAAACTAGGGGCACCCCAAAACCAAGGGCGCCCTAAAACCTGGGGCACCCCAAAAACAGAGGCACCCTGAACAAGGCATATTCCAAAACCAGAGGCACCCCAAAACTAGGGGCACCCTAAAACCAAGGGCACCCTAAAACCAGGGGCACCCCAAAACCAGAGGCACCCTGAACAAGGGACATTCCAAAACCGGGGCACCCCAAAACTAGGGACACCCTAAAAACCGGGGCACCCCAAAACCAAGTGCACCCCAAAACTAGGGGCACCCTAAGCCAGGGACACCCCAAAACCTGGGGCACCCAAAACCCACTTCACTCAAAACCAGGCACACCCCAAAACTAGGGTCATTGAGAAGCAGCAACACCCCAAAACCAAGTGCACCCCAAAACTAGAAGCACCCTGAACCAGGGACACCCCAAAACCAGCTGCACCCCAAAACTAGGGGCACCCTAAAACCAAGGGCACCCTAAAACCTGGGGCACCCCAAAAACAGAGGCACCTTGAACAAGGCATATTCCAAAACCAGCTGCACCCCAAAACTAGGGACACCCTAAAAACCAGGGGCAGCCCAAAAGCAGAGTCACTCAAAACCAGGGTCACCCTAAAAACCAAGGGCACCCCAAAACCAGAGGCACCCTGAACGAGGGACATTCCAAAACCAGAGGCACCCCAAAACTAGGGACACCCTAAAAACCGGGGCACCCCAAAACCAAGTGCACCCCAAAACTAGGGACACCCTAAAAACCGGGGCACCCCAAAACCAAGTGCACCCCAAAACTAGAAGCACCCTGAGCCAGGGACACCCCAAAACCAGCTGCACCCCAAAACTAGGGGCACCCCGAAACCAAGGGCGCCCTAAAACCTGGGGCACCCCAAAAACAGAGGCACCCTGAACAAGGCATATTCCAAAACC
This sequence comes from Astur gentilis, assembly GCF_929443795.1. Classification (NCBI taxonomy): domain Eukaryota; kingdom Metazoa; phylum Chordata; class Aves; order Accipitriformes; family Accipitridae; genus Astur; species Astur gentilis. The sequence continues at coordinate 41,424 of NW_026060889.1, read as the reverse complement.
AGAGGCACCCCAAAACTAGGGACACCCTAAAAACCAGGGGCAGCCCAAAAGCAGAGTCACTCAAAACCAGGGTCACCCTAAAAACCAAGGGCACCCCAAAACCAGAGGCACCCTGAACAAGGCATATTCCAAAACCAGGGGCACCCCAAAACTAGGGACACCCTAAAAACCGGGGCACCCCAAAACCAAGTGCACCCCAAAACTAGAAGCACCCTGAGCCAGGGACACCCCGAAACCAGCTGCACCCCAAAACTAGGGGCACCCCAAAACCAAGGGCGCCCTAAAACCTGGGGCACCCCAAAACCAGAGGCACCCTGAACGAGGGACATTCCAAAACCAGAGGCACCCCAAAACTAGGGACACCCTAAAAACCAGGGGCATCCCAAAAGCAGAGTCACTCAAAACCAGGGTCACCCTAAAAACCAAGGGCACCCCAAAACCAGAGGCACCCTGAACGAGGGACATTCCAAAACCAGAGGCACCCCAAAACTAGGGACACCCTAAAAACCGGGGCACCCCAAAACTAGAAGCACCCTGAGCCAGGGACACCCCGAAACCAGCTGCACCCCAAAACTAGGGACACCCTAAAAACCAGGGGCACCCCAAAAACAGAGGCACCCTGAACAAGGGACACCCCGAAACCAGCTGCACCCCAAAACTAGGGACACCCTAAATACCAGGGACACCCCAAATAGTACAGACCCACCCCCCGGGGTTCCCCCCAGGCGTGAATTTAAGGGGGGGGGGGGTACCCCAAGTTTCTCACCCTTGGCGGAGCCGAGGACGTCGGCGTAGCTGAACCCCCCCACGAAGACGAGCCCCCGGAAGCCATCGAGGGTGCCGGTGCCCGAGCAGAGGTCCTCCGTCGTCACGTCCCACACCTGGGGACACCCGGACGCTTGGGTCCCCCCCCGGCACAGTCCGGGGGGGACAGGACCCCCAGGAGGTGGGGGGTCAGGGTGGGGGTCAGGGTTCGGGGGGGGGGGGTCCCTTACCTGGAAGCCGGCCATGACGAAGGCGGCCGCCATCTCGCGGTCCCCGTTGCTGCCTTCCTCCCGCAAGATGGCCACCCGCGGCCCTGGTAGCTCTGGGGACATCGGGGTCAGCCCCTGTCCCTGCGGAACCCCCGCCCCCTGACCCCCGTGTCCCCCCCAGTGTGACCCCCAGGAACCCCAGACCCCCAGGATCGTGACCCCCAGGATGCCCCAGACCCCCATGTCCCTGAGACCCCCATGTCTTCCCAGACCTCCATGGCCCCCATGATCTTCCAGACCCCCATGTGTCTCCAGACCTCCAAGACCCCCAAGACCCCCCAAGACCCCCACGTCTCCCCAAACCTCCAAGACCCCCAAGACCTCCCAGCCCCCCATGTCTCCCCAGACCTCCATGATCCCCAAGACCCCCATGACCCCCCAAGACCCCCACGTCTCCCCAAACCTCCAAGACCCCCAAGATCTCCCAGCCCCCCATGTCTCCCCAGACCTCCATGATCCCCAAGACCCCCATGACCCCCCAAGACCCCCATGTCTCCCCAAACCTCCAAGACCCCCAAGACCTTCCAGCCCCCCATGTCTTCCCAGACCCCCAAGACCTCCCAGACCCCCATGACCCCCCAGCCCCCCCAGCCCCTCACCCATGTGCCGGAGCAGGGGGGGCTCCTCGAAGGGGTCGAAGGTGAGGGTGTAAGTAGGTCCCTGGCGCCGGCGCAGCCCAGCCTCCTCCTGGGCCACGCAGTCCACGGCCGCCTGCTCCCGCTCCAGGCGGAAACTGGTCTCCTCCCAAAGCGCCCGCAGGTCCCCAACGGGCTCGGACACCACGGTCGTGCCTGCCACCACCACCTGGACCTGCCATGGGGACACGGGGATGGTGAGGAACATGGCTACCACCATGGCCACCACCACCTGGACCTGCCATGGGGACACGGGGATGGTGAGGAACATGGCTACCACCATGGCCACCACCACCTGGACCTGCCATGGGGACACGGGGATGGTGAGGAACATGGCTACCACCATGGCCACCACCACCTGGACCTGCCATGGGGACACGGGGATGGTGAGGAACATGGCTACCACCATGGCCACCACCACCTGGACCTGCCATGGGGACACGGGGATGGTCAGGGACATGGCCACCACCATGGCCAATGCCGTCCACACCCCCAGCAGGACACAGGGACGTAGCAATGGCCGCCTCCTGTCGCACCATAACACCATGGGGACATGGTCACCTCCTGTCCCACAATAACACCATGGGGGCATGGCCACGGGGACACGGCCATGGCCACCTCCTGTCCCACCATACCACCATGAGCACATGGCCATGGGGACATGGCCATGGTCACCTCCTGTCCCACCACAACACCATGGGGACATGGTCACCTCCTGTCCCACCACAACACCATGGGGACACGGCCATGGGGACACGGCCACCACCTGTCCCACCAGGACACCACGGGGACACGTCTGCAGGTCACATCCTGAGTCACCTCCCGTGCCCACAGGGCCAGCCATGGCCCCCTGCCACCTCCGTGTCCCCACGTCCCCTCACCGTGGCGTCAGGCCCGTAGGGGCCGCTGTGGCCAACGGGGACACAGCGCACGCCGGCCTCCTGGTAGCGGCGGCAGACGTCAACGCTGGTGCCCAGCGGCACCTCCAGCACCAACCCCGGCTCCTCCGCGAACAGCACGGCCAGCGCTGCGGGGACAAGGGACACGGGGGTGGAGGACGGTGACGTGGGACATCAGGCATGGAGATATGGGATGTACGGGGAGGTGGGGACGGGGGATAATGGGGACGGGGGATGTGGGGACGTGGGGGACAGGACAGGGGACCTGGGACATGGGGATGTGGGACATGGGACGTGGGGACGTGGGGTAACGGGGACATGGGGACGTGGGACATAGCGACAGGGGATGTGGGGACATGGGACGTGGGGACATGGGAACATGAGGATGTGGGGACGCGGGATAATGGGGACGTGGGACAATGGAAACATGAGGACATAGGGACAGGGGATGTGGGAACATGGGGGACAGGACAGGGGACTTGGGGACGTGGGGACATGGGATAACGGGGACATGGGACATAGTGACAGGGGACACGGAGACATGGGATAATGGGGACAGGGGATGTGGGGACATGGGACACGAGAACATGGGGATGTGGGGACATGGGGACATGGGGACATGAGGACATGGGGACAGGGGATGTGGGGACATGGGGACAGGGATGGGGACACGGGGACATGAGGACATGGGGACACAGGAGATGGGGGATGCGAGGACACGGGACACGGGATAATGGGGACATGTCCCATGAGAACATGGGACATAGGGACACAGGGACAGGGGACGTGGGGACATGGGACATATGGGACATGAGGACACGGGGACGGGGGATGTGGAGACGCGGGGACACAGGGGCCACGGGAACACGGGCGCATGAGGACCTGGGACATGGGGACGAGCCACGTGGGGACACGGGGGACATGGGGACACGGGACATCTGGATGCGGGGGGACAGCGCACGAGAGGTGGGGACACGGGAGGTGGGACGCGGCGCCGAGGGCTCTCCAGCGCTTCCTGGCGGTTCCCCAAGCTGGGAAGGTCCCGGGGCGGGATGGGGGGGTGGGGGGGGGGCGTTCCCCAGAGCGGGGTGCCTCAGGGGTGTCCCCGAGCGTTCCCGGGGAAGGGTGACGGTGACTCACGAGAGGCGTCGGGGGGGACGGCGGCGACGTCCACCTGGAGGCCGCAGTTGCCGGCGAAGGCCATCTCCAGCAGGCAGCCCAGCAGCCCCCCGTCGCTCACGTCGTGGCCCGCCCGCAGCCCCCGCTCTGGGGCGCAGCGGCAGGCGTCACCCCGTGGCACCCCGACCCCCCCCCACCCCCCCCCGACCCAATTCCTACGGACCCCGACCCTGGGGTCACCTCTGGTCACCCCAGTTCCCACCCTGTGCACCCTGACCCCCCCCCCCGCACCCCAAGTGTCCCCTCCCGCACCCCAAATCTTCCCACACAACCCCGATCCCCCTGCACCCCAAATCTTCTTTACACCCAAATCCCCCCTGCACCCCAAATCCCCCACACCCCAAATCCCCCCTTTCTCTCCCCAAATTCTCTCTGCACTCCAAATCTCCTCCCCTTTACCCCAAATCCCCCCCTTTCACCCCAAAACCCCGAATACCCCAAATCTCCCACGCACCCCAATCCCCTCCCAAATCCCTCACACCCCCCAAATCCCCCCATACATCCCAAATCCCCTTTCACCCCAAATTCTCTCTGCACCCCAAATCTCCTCCCCTTTACCCCAAATCCCTCCCCACCCCAAAACCCCAAATCCCCCCAATCTCCCCTGCACCCCAATCCCCCCAAATCCCTCCCACACCCCAAATCCCCCCACCCCACCCCAATCCCCCTTGCACCCCAAATCCCCCCCAGGCTCCCCTTTTCTCCCACCCCCTCCAATCCCCCAAAGGGGGGGTCCCACCCCGAGCACCCACCTTCGATGAGGCGTTGGGTGACACGGAAGGCGGCGGTCAGCACCTCGGGGTCCTCCAGGTCGGGGCAGGCGTCCCCCAACTGCGAGAAGACCTGGGCCAGGGCGCTGCCCCCCAAACGGTGCCGCCCCGGGCTCAGCTGCACCCACAAAAGGGCTCCTGGGGGACCCCAAAATCCAGGGGGTGGGCTACAGCACCCCAAGGTCCCCCACTGGCACCCCAACACCTCCCAGGAGTCACAGCACCCCAAAAATCCCTAGGGTTTACAGCAGGACTCCTTGGGGGATCCCAAAATCCTTGGGGGGGTCTACAGCACCCCAAGGTCCCCCAAAGACACCCCAACTCCTCCCAGGAGTCATCACAGCACCCCAAAATCTCACCAGAGTGTCACCACCACCCCTCAGTTACCCTAAAACACTCCCTGGCACCCCAAAATCCATAGAGGGTCCCATCCTCCTGCAAGCACCCCAAAATTCACCCAGGGCTTACAATGGAGCTCCTGGGGGACCCCAAATGCCATGGGGGGGGTCTACAGCACCCCAAGGTCCCCCAAAGGCACCCCAACCCCTCCCAGGAGTCACAGCACCCCAAAACTCCCCAGGGGTCACAACGGGACTCCGGCAGGACCCCAAAATCCATGGAGGGTCCCAACTCCCTGCAAGCACCCCAAAATTCACCCAGGGATCCCAACCTGCCCCCAGGGCACCCCAAAACCTCCATGGGGGGGTCCTGGCTCCCTGAGGGCACCCCAAAACCGCCGGGGTCACTGACCTTTGCCATCAGGACACTTGAGGTCGGGGGTGACGGTAGCCGTGATGTCAGGGCAGACGGCGTAGGCCGAGACCACCAGGGTGCCTGGGCAGGGGTCAAGAGGTCACCGGGGGTCACGGGGTCATGGGGGGGCTTGGCGTCACATGGGGGGCATGGGGTCAAAGTGGGGGACCCATGGCCAGGAGTAGCGGTGGTGGCACCCATGGGTCACAACGCCATGGTGATGGCATCCGTGACCCATCGCCATGGTGGTGACACCCATGGGTCCCACCTCTGTGGCACCCATCACCCATCATCGTTGTGGTGGCACCCATGAGTCTTGGTGCTGTGGCACCCATCACCCATCATCATGGTGGTGGCACCCATGGGTCCCACCTCTGTGGCACCCATCATCGTTGTGGTGGCACCCATGGGTCCCACCTCTGTGGCACCCATCACCCATCATCATGGTGGTGGCACCCATGGGTCTTGGTGCCATGGCACCCATCACCCATCATCATGGTGGTGGCACCCATGGGTCCCACCTCTGTGGCACCCATCATCATTGTGGTGGCACCCATGAGTCTTGGTGCTGTGGCACCCATCACCCATCATCATGGTGGTGGCGCCCATCGGTCCCACCTCTGTGGCACCCATCATCGTTGTGGTGGCACCCATGGGTCCCACCTCTGTGGCACCCATCACCCATCATCACGATGGTGGCACCCATGGGTCCTGGCGCCATGGCACCCATCACCATGGAGGTGGCACCGCGCCCCATCCTCCCAGCGGTGACACCCCCGGGTTCCCCTGCCACGGCGGTGCCCGTGGCACCCACGACCCCGTGCCACGCCAACAGCACCCGCCGCCCCCAGTCCCGGCCGACGGGACTCACCGGGTGCCAGGACGGTTTCGGTGCCGACGCGGGCGGCCATGCTGAGCGAGTCCTTGCCCCCGTCGATGGCCACGCCCAGGCGGTGCAGGAGTCCCACCAGCCCCTCGCACGCCGTCACCAGCGCCCCGCCCTCTGCCCCCGTCTTCGCCCCCCACATCCAGTTCCCCGAGCACTTCACGTCCTGGGGACGCCGAGAAGACGGGGACGCCAGGACGTGGAGACACCAGCACCCACGGAGGGGGGACGTGGAGATGCAGGGAACAACGGGGACGTGGGGACCCAAAAGGACACAGGACAGGACAGGAGGGGACAAGTCAGAGCCACCTCGTGTCCCAGAGCCCTCCTGCCACCCTCAAACCCCCCCAGATGTCCTCCTGGTAGAACCCAACCTCGCCCGTCACCTCCCACCCCACGGCGGTGGCAATCTCAATGGCCACGCCGTGGTCATGGCGTGGTGCCCGTGGTCACGCCATGGCCCCTGTGACCAGGACGTGGCCCTGGTGACAACAGTTGGCCCTCATGGCAGTGACGTGGCCCTGGTGGCTCCCGTGACCATGACGTGACCCTGCCATGGTCCCTGTAGCCACGGCACGGTCCTGGCGTGACAGTGACATGGCGCCCTGTAGCCACATGTCCCAGAGCCGTGCCGTGGCCGTGCCGTGGGCCCTCTTGGCCGTGCCATGGCCATGCCACGGTCTTTCATGGCCATGCCTTGGTTCCACCATAGTCCCCCTTGGCCATGACATGGCCACGCTGTGGTGGTCCCCTACGGCCATGCCGTGGTCTTCCATGGCCATGCCGTGGCCCCATAGTCCCCCTTGCCATGCCATGGCCATGCCATGGTCCCCTTGGCCATGCCGTGGTCATGCTGTGGTACCTGTAGCCACGACCATAAGCGTGACACAGCCCCATAGCCCCATCTTGTAGCCACATCATGGTCCTGCCGTGGCAAGGACGTGACAGTGGCACGGTCTCCATGGCTGCGACATGGCCACTACACTATGGCGCGGCCATCCCGTAGCCATGCCATCACCGTGACATTGCTCCTGTAGCCATGCCATGGCCTTGCCGTGACGGTGGCATATCCCCCATGGCATGGCCACCCCATCAGCATGCCATCACCGTGTCATTGCTCCCGTAGCCATGCCGTGGCGGCGGCACGTTCCCCCACAGCGTGGCCATCCCACGGACACGCCAAAACCCCGTCGCCGCTCCCGTAGCCACCCTACGGCCGTGCCGTGGCATCGGCGCGGTGCCCGCGGCGCGGTACTCACGCGGAGGTCGGTGATGCGGGCGAAGACGAGGTTGGTGAGGGCTTCGGTGAGGGCCAGGCGGGCGCCGGCGGCCGGATCCAGCAGGCCCTTGATGGGCTGCTCACCCAACGCCGTGGCCGCTCCCACCGTGTCAAAGTGGGACAGGGCCACCACGGCCACATCGGCTAGCGGCGTGTGCAGGGGTCCCACACACTGCTGCTGGGCCACCAGCCCCGTCACCGAGCGGTCCACCTGCCCCGGGGACAGCGGCGTCAGTGGGGGACGAGGGCCAGGAGGTGGCCACGGGGATGGGTTTTGGGGGGGACGTGGATGGGACGTATCCTGGAGGGACGGGGACATGGGCCGGGACGTTTCCCCAGGAGTGGCATTGACTTGGGGGACACGGAGTGGGATGTGTCACGGAGGGACATGGAGCGGGGACACGTGGGGCACATGGACACGCTGGGAGGAGCACTGGGGACATGGAGGGGGATTGGTGAAACGAAGAGGGACTGGTGACATGGAGGGGACCGTGGCCACCAAGTGGGTTGGCGACATGGAGGGTACTGAGACCACCAAGTAGGTTGGGGACATGGAGGGGATCAGGGACATGGAAGGGACCGTGGCCACCAAGTGGGTTGGGGACACGGAGGTGGGTTGGGGACATGGAGGTGACCATGGCCACCAAGTGGGTTGGGGACACAGAGGGGACCGTGGCCACCAAGTGGGTTGGGGACAGGGAGGTGACCATGGCCACCAAGTGGGTTGGGGACACGGAGGGGACCGTGGCCACCAAGTGGATTGGGGACACGGAGGGGACCGTGGCCACCAAGTGGGTTGGGGACACGGAGGTGACCATGGCCACCAAGTGGGTTGGGGACAGGGAGGTGAACCATGGCCACCAGGTGGGTAGGGGATACGGAGGGGACCATGGCCACCAAGTGGGTTGGGGACAGGGAGGTGACCATGGCCACCAAGTGGGTTGGGGACACGGAGGTGGGTTGGGGACACGGAGGTGACCATGGCCACCAAGTGGGTTGGGGACAGGGAGGGGACCGTGGCCACCAATTGGGTTGGGGACACGGAGGGGACCGTGGCCACCAAGTGGGTTGGGGACGGGGAGGTGACCATGGCCACCAAGTGGGTTGGGGACACGGAGGGGACCGTGGCCACCAAGTGGATTGGGGGCACGGAGGTGGGTTGGGGACATGGAGGTGACCATGGCCACCAAGTGGGTTGGGGACACGGAGGTGGGTTGGGGACACGGAGGTGACCATGGCCACCAAGTGGGTTGGGGACACGGAGGGGACCGTGGCCACCAAGTGGGTTGGGGACACGGAGGTGACCATGGCCACCAATTGGGTTGGGGACAGGGAGGTGACCATGGCCACCAAGTGGGTTGGGGACATGGAGGGGACCGTGGCCACCAAGTGGGTTGGGGACACGGAGGGGACCACGGCTGCCCAGGAGGCAGGCGCAGGGGGGGCCGGTTGGCCCAGCAGGGCCCACAGCTGGGGTTGGGGACACGGGGGGACACAAGGGGACACGGGGGTACCTTGTTGGTGAGGTAGCGCTTGCTGGCCACCGCCGGGAGCCGCAGGACCCGCTCCAGCGCCTGCCGCACCGACAGCGCCGGGGGCAGCGCCAGTGGGCGCAGGGTGGGGGGCACCCGCTGCAGCACAAACTCCTGGGGGGGACATAGGGGGATGGGGGTCCCATCATCATGGGGGTCCCCATCCCTCTTGGGCGTCCCCATCATCATGGGGGTCTCCATCCCTCTTGGGGGTCCCCATCCCAACTGGGGGGGTCTCCCCATCATCATGGGGGTCTCCATCCCTCTTGGGGGTCCCCTTTCCCAACTGGGGGGTCCCCATTCCCATCATCGGGGGGTCCCCATTCCCAACTGAGCTGTCCCCATCCGGGTTCCCTACTGGGGGTTCCCATCATCGTGGTGGTCCCCCACCTCCGTTGGGTGTCTCCATTCCCAACTGGAGGGGGCGTCCCCATTCCTACTGGGGGTTCCCCAACCCCCCAGGGGTGTCCCTTGGGTCCCAGCCCCTGGGGTGACCACGCCGGGTCCCCCCTCCAGGGATCTCCTGCCCCCCCCACTCACCTTTCGGGGCATCTTGCCCAGCACCCACTCGAGCTCCAAGTTGACAGGGGTGGGCAGCCCATCGTGGGACCCCCCCTCGGGCACCGGCGCCTCCAGATCATCCACCAGCACAATCTGGGGGGCGGGGGGGGTCAGCAGGGCCGGGGCACCCCCAAAACACTCCCCAAGGACCTTCCTGGTCCCCAGGGACCCCTCAAAACTCCCCTTGGCTGACAGGGACCCAAAAAGCCACCCCCAGGGACCCCCCCCGTGTCCCTCAATCTCCCCACGTCCCTTCAGGTCCCCGTGGCCCAGCGTCCCCCCATGGCCCTGTGTCCCCCCATGTCCCCCATGTCCCATATCACACGTCCCCATGTCCCCAAGTCCCCACATTCCCATGTCCCGTGCCCCACAACCCCTGTCCTCCATGTACCTGTGTCCCCACATCCCCCTGTGCCCACATCTCATGTCCCACGTCCCCGTGGTGTTCCCCATGTCCCTGCATCCCCATGTCCCATGTCCCCACATCCCAAATTCCCATCTCCCCACGTTCCCATGTCCCCACGCTGTCTCCCATGTCCCCGCATCCCTCTATCACATGTCCCCACGTCCCCACACCCCATGTCCCCACGTCCTCCACATCCCTACGTCCCCCATGTCCTTGCATCCCTATGTCCCACGTCCCTACATCCCCACATCCCGATGGTGTCCCCCATGTCCCCGCATCCTCCACGTCCCCATGTCCCCATGCTGTCCCCCATGTCCCTGCATCCCTATGTCCCACGTCCCCACATCCCATGTCCCCATCTCCCCATGTCCCCACGCTGTCCCCCATGTCCCCGCATCCCTCTATCACATGTCCCCACATCCCCACACCCCATGTCCCCATGTCCTCCACATCCCGATGGTGTCCCCCACGTCCCCACATCCTCCATGTCCCCATCTCCCCACGTTCCCATGTCCCCACGCTGTCCCCCATGTCCCCACATCCCTATGTCCCACATCCCCACATCCCATGTCCCCATGTCCTCCACGTCCCTACGTCCCCCATGTCCCTGCATCCCATGTCCCCCATCCCCACATCCCATGTCCCCATCTCCCCACGTCCCCACGCTGTCCCCCGTGTCCCCGCATCCCTCTACCGCACGTCCCCCCGTCCCCGGCTCCGTGCCCCCTTACCCGCCCGTCCCCGGTGATGGTCCCCACCACGCAGAGGGGACAACGCTCGCGGGTGGCCAGGCGCCGCAGCAGCCCCACTCGGGACGGTCGCACCAGCAGCGCGTTGGACTCTTGGTACTCGGCGCCCCACAGCTCCAGCACGCTCAGCGTCGGGTCCCCTCGCTGCCACCACCCGTGTCACCGCGGTGGGGGGACACCGCGGGGGTTGGGGGGCACCCAGGGGGTCCCTATGGGGTTGGGGACACCCGAGGGGCCCCATAGGGAGGGGGGGGTGGGGGTGGCTGGGGAGGATCGGGGGGTGTCCCATGGGTGGGGAGGGGCGTGAAGGGAGGTTCTGTGGGTGGGGGGTCCGTGGATGGAGGGGGGTCCCGTGGGTGGGGGGGTCCCGGTACCTGGAAGCGGCTGGCGTAGATGATGGCCCCCGCCGGCTCGCTGAGCTCCTTCAGGACATTCCCTGGGGAAAGCGGTGACGGGGACGCTGGGGTCACCCCCCATGTCCCCCCCCCCCGTCCCCATGACCCCCCGTGTCCTCACATCCCCCATGTCCTCGTGTCCCCGCGTCCCCAAACCATTGCCACCAGCCCCGTGACGGTGGATGCTGAAGGTGGGGTTGTCATCTCCCTCTGTCCCCCCATGTCCCTATGACCCCCATGTCCCCCCCCATGTCCCTATGTCCCCCCGTGTCCCCCTGCCCCCCCATCCCTTCATGTCCCCACCTCCCCAAGCCCTTGCCACCAGCCCCGTGATGGCAGATGCTACAGGCGGGTTGTTGTCATCTCCCGTCCCCATATGTCCCCCCCATGTGTCGTGTCCCCCCCCCGTGTCCCCGTACCGTTGCCGCCAGCCCCCTGGTCGTGGATGCTGCAGATGGGGTTCCCCCCCCCGCTCTCGATGCAGCCCCGCAGCACCCGGTTCATCTTCTGCTCCATCTCGGGGTCCCCCCGCTGCACCGCCCCCGCGTCCCGCTCCTCTGCGTTGTCCCCCTGCACCTGGGGACACGGAGTGGGGGGGACACACACACACCGTGGAGACACACACACACACCCCCCAGACCTATAGCACCCCCCCCCCAAAACACACAGGGACCCCCCCCTGGCTCCCCCTTACCTGGATGGAGGAGGCAGCCCCCCCACCGACGCCAATGCGGTACACGGGGCCCCCCACTTTCACCACCAGCATCCCTGGGGGGGGGGACGGACAGGGACACAGGTGAGACCCCTTGGACCCCCTCAGGGAGCTTGGGGGTCTTGAGGGGGGTGGGATTTGGGGGTGCCAGGGGAAGATTGGGGGTCAGATGGGGATTTGGGGGTGCTGGGGTGGGGTCCCATAAGGGGGTTGGGGGTCCCAGGGGAAGGTTGGGGGTCAGATGGGGATTTGGGGGTCCTGGAGGGGTGGGTTGGGGGTCCCATAGGGGTGCTGGGGGCCCTTGGGGAAGTTTGAGGGTCCGAGGGAGATGGGTCGGGGTCCCATAAGGGGTTGGGGGTCCCAGGGGAAGTTTGGGGGTCAGATGGGGATTTGGGGGTCTTGGGGGGGCTGGGTTGGGGGTCCCATGAGGATTTGGGGGTTCCATAGGGATCTGGGGGTTCCAGGAAAAGTTTGGGAGTCCCATGGGGATTTGGGGGTTCCAGGGGTGGTTTGGGGATCCGGGGGGGGGGGGGGGGGTGTTAGGGGTTCTGGGGCAAGTTTGAGGGTCCCGTGGGGATTTGGGGGGCCCGGGGGGGGTGTTGGGGAGACCAGGGGGTCTCACCGGGCTCGGGGGGCTCCTTGCGGACGTGGTCGTCCTCGATGGCGCCGATGCCACCACTGAACATGATGGGTTTGATCCACTCCCGCCGCTGCCCCCCTGGCAGCACCTGCCCGAAGGAGCGGGCGAAGCCTGGGGACACCCCACGGCGTCACCTCCCCTGCCACCCCAAAGCCCCCCCACCACGTGGCACCATCCCACCCGCCCAATCCCGGGGGTCCCCAGAGGTCCCCAAAGCCATGGAGGTCTCCAGGAGCCCCTGAAAGGTCTTTAAATGTCCCCAAGGTCCCCAAGGCAGCGCCGTGTCCCCAAGACCGTGGAGTTCTTTGGGTGTCACCAAGAGGGTCCCCAAATGTCCCCGGGGTCCCCAAGGCCATGGAGATCTTTGGGTCTCCCTGAAGTGTCCCCAAAGTGTCCCAGAGGTCCCCAAGGCAGCAGGTGTCCACAAGGGTCCCCAGAGGTCCCCAAGGACATGAAGATCTTTGGGTGTCACCTAGAGTGTCCCCAAATATCTCAGAGGTCCCCAAGGCAGAGCAGGGTGTCCACAAGGGTCCCCAAGGCCACGGAGGTCTTTGGGTGTCAGCTGGAGGGTCCCCAAATGTCCCAGACATCTCCAAGGCCATGGAGGTCTTTGGGTGTCACCTAGAGGGTCCCCAAGTGTCCCAGGGAGTCCCCAAGCTTCCCCAGGGGTCCCCAAGACCATGGAGATCTTCGAGCATCATTGGAAGGTCCTCAAAAGTCCTTGGGGTCCCCAAGGCCGTAGGGTGTCCCCAAGGGTCCCCAAGACGATGGAGGTCTCTGAGCATCCCTGAAGGGTCCCCAAATGTCCTTGGGGTCCCCAAGGCTGCAGGGTGTCCCCAAGAGTCTCTAAGATCATGGAGATCTTTGAGTATCATTGGAAGGTCCCCAAATGACTTTGGGGTCGCCAAGGCCATAGGGTGTCTCCAAGGGTCCCCAAGACCACGGGGGTCTTTGAGCATCCCTGAAAGGTCCCCAAATGTCCCCAGGGGTCCCCAAGTTTCCCCAGAGGTCCCCAAACGTCCCCCGGGGGGTCCCCGCTCACCAGCCAACACAGGTTCCCCGAATTTGTTGCCGTAGTCGCTGGCTCCGTCACTGGCCCCAATGGCGATTTCCAGGGGGCGGGCGAAGGATTTGGGGTACGGCTGCGCCCCGTCTTCCCAGGGCAGCTCGTAGCCTGGGGGGGGTGGGTTGGACATGTGGGTGCCCACCCAGCTGGGGGGGGGGGTGGGGGGGGGTCCCAGGGGTGGGGCGATCCCAGGTTTGGGGGAAACCAGGGGAGTTTTGGGGGGTTCAGTGAGATTTGGGGGGTCCTGGGGAGTTTTGGGGGGTGGTCTGGTGGGTTATGTAGGTGTTTAAGGGGTTTGGGGGGGATCCCTGGGGTATTGGGGGTCCTGGGGGAGTTAGGGGGGGTCCCAGGGGGTTTGGAGTCCTGGGGGGGGGGGTTAGGGGGGTCCAAGGAGTACTGGGGGGTCCTGGGAGGTTTCAGGGAGTCCCAGGGGTATTGGGGTGCCTGGGAGGCTCCAGGGGGGTCCCGGGAGTTTAAGGGATTGTGAAGGGGTTCAGGGGGTCTGAGGGGTTTGGGGGAGGTCCCACGGGGATGGTTTGGGGGGTCCCTGGGATATTGGGGTTTCTGGAGGGGGGGGCTCCCAGAGGTGTTGAAAGTTCTTGGGTGTTTAGGGGGGTCCCGGGAAGTTTCAGGGGGTCCCAGGGGTATTGGGGGGTCCCAGGAGGTTTCAGGGGGTCCCTCGCATATTAAGGGGCCTGGGGGAGGGGTTCAAGGGGTCCCCAGGGGGTTTGGGGGCACACCGGGGGGTCGGGGGGTGGGGGGGTCCCGAGGGTCTCACCAGGGATGAGCAGGTTGCCGAAGCTGTACCCGGCGGTGCCGGCGATGACGTGGGCGCCGCGGCCGGTGCACTGCACGTCCCGGATCCGTCCCCCTGTCCCCGTCGTCGCCCCGCTGAAGGGGGCCACAGCTGGGGGCGGGGCCAGATTAGGACACACCCACTCCTCAAACCACACACCCCCCCCAGCCCCTCCCCATCCGCCCCCCACCCAAAACCCCGCTGACCGGTGGGGAAGTTGTGGGTCTCGGCGGTGAAGATGACGTGCCGGATGGTCGTCCTCTTCTCAAAGGGACTCGGTTCGGCCGGGTCCCGCGGCCACAGCGCCGTCACCGGCACGCCCCGGATGGCGCTGCGGGGACAAGGGACACGTCAACCCCCTCCGGTGCCCAATGGGGGGGCCGCGCAGCGAGGCACAGACACCCATGGGTGATGGCATCCTGCTAGCGTCCGTGCCATCATCGCCCATGGGTGATGGGACTCCTTGACCTTGAAGCCGTCATCACCCATGGGTTGTGGGGTGCTCCAACCTCCATGTCATGGGCACCCATGGGTGATGGAACTGCCCAACTTCCATGCCATCATCACCCATGGGTGATGGGATCCCCCAGTGTCCATGCCATGGGCACTCATGGGTGATGGAACTGCCCAACCTCCATGTCATCATCACCCATGGATGATGGGACTCCTCAACCTTGAAGCCATCATCACCCATGGGTTGTGGGGTGCTCCAACATCCATGTCATGGGCACCCATGGGTGATGGAATTGCCCAACTTCCACGCCATCATCACCCATGGGTGATGGGACTCCTTGACCTTGAAGCCATCATCACCCATGCGTTGTGGGGTGCTCCAATCTCCATGTCATGGGCACCCATGGGTGATGGAACTGCCCAACTTCCATGCCATCATCACCCATGGGTGATGGGATCCCCCAGTGTCCATGCCATGGGCACTCATGGGTGATGGAACTGCCCAACCTCCATGCCATCATCACCCATGGGTGATGGGACTCTTGACCTTGAAGCCGTCATCACCCATGGGTTGTGGGGTGCTCCAACCTCCATGTCATGGGCACCCATGGGTGATGGAACTGCCCAACTTCCATGCCATCATCACCCATGGGTGATGGGATCCCCCCAACCTCTGTGCCGTCATCACCCATGGGTGATGGGACTCCTCAACCTTGAAGCCATCATCACCCATGGGTTGTGGGGTGCTCCAATCTCCATGTCATGGGCACCCATGGGTGATGGAACTGCCCAACCACCATGCCATCATCACCCATGGGTGATGGGATCCCCTGCTGCCCATGCCATCATCACCCATGGGTGATGGAACCTCCCTCAACCTCCCCACCATGGTCACCCATGGGTGACAGCCACCCCAAGGACCCCTGGCCTTGACGCCATGAGGCACCCATGGGCCCCACCTGCTGTTGTCGGAGAACTTGATGACATTGTTGGGGTTGCTGGAGCTCTGGGTTCCCATGATGCTCTGGAAGAGTGACTCCGGCTTCTCCCGCCCATCCACCACCAACCGCCCCTTGAAGAACCAGTGGCGGCTGTGCTCGCTGGGGACACGGTCATGGGGGGCAGTGTCACCGAGGGGGGACACGGGCATGGGGGTGGCACCAATGGGGGACATGGGGACACGGGCATGGGGGTGGCATCAATGGGGGACACGGGGACATGGTCGTGGGGGGTCAAGGGGAACATGGGGACACGGTCACAGGGGTGGCATCAATGTGGGACACGGGGACATCGTCATGAGGGTGGCATCAGTGGGGGACACAGACATGGGAGGTGGCATCAATGGGGGATACGGGGACGTGGTCATGGGAATTGGGGGGGTCAGGGAGTTCAGGGGGAGTTGGGGGGGTAGAGGAGGGTTGAGGGGGGTCGGGGGGGCTGGGGAGGGGTCAGGGGGATTTGGGGGTGTCCGGGGGTCACCTGTTGGACTGGGCCAGGTCGAAGCACTCCACCGAGGTGGGGTTGCGGCCGGCAGCGCGGAAGAGGCGGGTGTAGTACTGCACGTCCCAGGGGTCGAAGGCCAGACCTGGGGGACACCGCTGTCCCCAAGGGTCCCCAGGGACACCCCGATATCCCCCCCCGACCCCCCACCGTGTCCCCTCAGGTCCTTTGACCCACACCCAGGGGCCTCGGGGACACCCCGTGGCCCCGTAACGCTTTGTCCCCAAGTGTCCCTGTGTCCCTGCGTCCTTGTGTCCGATGGCCTCATGTCCCCTTGTCCTTTGTCCCCCATGTCCCCATCACGCCCCACGTCCCCAAGCAGCCGCACAGCCCCACGTCCCACGTCCCCTGTCCTCCATGTTCTCATCCCCCATGTCCTTCACGTCCCCATGTCCCATGTCCTTCATGTCCCCATGTCCCATGTCCTTCACGTCCCCATGTTCTCATCCCCCATGTCCTTCACGTCCCCATGTCCCATGTCCTTCACGTCCCCACGTCTCCAAGTGGCCCCACATCCCCATGTCCCCTTGTCCCCCCATGTCCCCAAGCACCCCCATGTCCCCTCGTCCCCCCATGTTCTCCATGTCCTCGTGCCCCCTCGTCCCCGTCTCCTGTCCTCCGTGTCCCCACGTCCCCACGCAGCCCCACATCCCCCTGTCCCCCCCATGTCCCCACGTCCCCCGACGTCCCCCATATCGCCACGTCCCCTTGTCCCCAAGCACCCCCACATCCCCACCGCCCTTCTCCCCACGTCCCCCCCCCCCACGTCCCGTCCCCCTACCCAGCTCGCGGTCCGCCTTCTCCAGGGCCTGGGGGCCACCCCGCAGGACGTCGATGGTGGTGACGGGGACGGGGCGCACGGGGACCTCGAAGGTGACCAGCGGCTCCGGGTAGAGCTGTTCCGTCATGGGGTCCCGCAGCGCCCGCCCCAGTCGTCCCGCTGCCCCCGCCGGTGGCTGTCCCTCGAACTGGGGAGGGGGGGGACACACGGGACACGCACACCCCGCGTCACCCCATCCTGTCCCGGTGGGGACCCCCTGCGGGGGCACCCCCAGACCGGGGGACAGCGGGACCCCCCGGGGACAGATGGGGATGGACGGGGACGCAGGGACCCCCAGGACGCGGGGACCCCAAGGACAGGGGGACCCCCAAAACAGCTGATGCCCCCCCGATGTCCCCAGTATCCCCAGTGCCTCCCCCGTCCGTCCCCCCCCGTGCCCCCGGTGCCCACCTGGAGCAGGAGGCGGCGGGAGCGCTCCAGGCGTCGCACGCGGCACAGCCCGGCCGCCCGGCAAAGGGAGACGGCGTTGGTGGAGGCGGCCGTGGAGACCCCCAACCTGCCGGCACCCACGGCACCCGTGGGACTCCCACCCGTAACCCACAGGACCCCACCCCGGGCACCGGTGGGATCCCCCAATGGGGAGCCCACAGCACCCACGGGACCCCCCACGCCAGGCACCCCCAGCACCCATAGGACCCCTTCCCAGCACCCACGGGACCCCCCAGCACCCATGGGACCCCCCTCAGGTACCTACAGCACCCACAGGACCCCCCAGGGTACCCACAGCACCCGAGGACCCCCAGTACCCATGGGACCCTTCCCCAGCACCCACGGGACCCCCCAGGGTACCCACAGCACCCACAGGACCCCCAGCACCCACAGGACCCCCCCCCCCCCAATACCTGGGCCCGATCTCCAGCAGCACGTGGGGGCCGTGGGGGCGCAGGAAACTTTTGGGGGCCACCTCCTCCCCCTCTCCCAGGGGGGACCCCAGGAGCCAGCGCAGGATCCGGCCCTCCTCCGCGTTGGGGGGGGTCTCCCCTGCGCACCCCAAAGGTTGGGACCCCCTCCCCCCCCCCCCACAAACACCTCCCTGACACCCAGTCGTCCCCCCCACTGTCCCCCCCATCCCTCTGAGACCCCCCAAAGTCCCCAGCAGCCCCTGACCCCCCCGTCCCCCCCATGGCCCCCCAAGTCCCCCATGGCCCCAAATGTCCCCCCATCTCCCCGTCCCCCCCATGTCCCCCAATGTCCCCACGCCCCCCCATATTCCCCCCATCCCCTTGCCCCGTGTCCCCCCCCCTCCCCCCCATGTCCCCCAATGTCCCCACACCCCCCCATATCCCCCCCGTCCCCCTGCCCCGTGTCCCCCCAAGTCCCCCCGTCCCCCCACATTCCCAAAACCCCCATGTCCCCCCCGTCCCCCTGCCCTGTGTCCCCCCAAAGTCCCCCCGTCCCCCCCATCCCCACAACCCCATGTGTCCCCCCCCCGTCCCCCCGTGTCCCCCAATGTCCCCCCCATCCTGCCATATTCCCCCCCATCCCCCCCATCCCCAAAACCCCATGTCCCCCCCCATGTCCCCCTTCCCCATGACCCCCCATGTCCCCCCGACCCCCCGTGTCCCCCCCCCCCCCCGTGTCCCCCCCCCGTACCGTCCCAGGCCAGGTAGTAGCAGATCTCGCAGGTGACGGCGGTGACCCCCGGTTCCACGGCCCGGGCCACCCGCAGGGGGGACCCCAGTCCCAGTCCTGGGGGGGCCCCCCCAGATCCCTCCCCGGGACCCCCCACTCTTTCGGGGGGGCCCGGCCGCACGTAGAACCGCAGCACCTGCATCTGGGGGGGGAGAGGGTGGTAGGGGGCTCCCAAAGCTGGAATGACCCCCTCTGCACCCCCAAACCTGGGGACCCCCCTCCAGGCACCCCCAAATCTGAGGACTCCCAGCTCCCCCCCCCCAAATTGAAGACCCCCAACCCCCTGGCACCCCTAAAGCCTGGGGAATCCCCAAACTCAGGACCCCCCCCCCCTCAAGACCCCCAAACCCCCAGGGACCCCCCCCCCAAATACCAGGGAACCCCCAAAACCTCAGGGATCCCCAAAAACTGGGGACCCCCCCAAAACTCCCCACGACTGGGGTGACACCTCCAGGGTCCCCAAAACCCCCCGGGGACCCCCCCCAAATCCTGGGGACCCCTAAACTCCCCAAAACCCTCAAGGACCACCTAAAACCCAGGGACCCCCGGGGACCCCCAAACCCTGGGGACCCCCCCAAACCCTGGGAATCCCCCCAAACTCCCCAAGACCCCCAAAATCCCCAAGGCCCCCCAAAATCCCCGGGGACTCCCCCAAACCCTGGGGACCCCTAAACTCCCCAAAACCCCCCAAACCCCCCCTAAACCTCAGGGACCCCCCCAAACCCTGGGGACCCCTAAACTCCCCAAGACCCCCTAAACCTCAGGGACCCCCGGGGACCCCCAAACCCTGGGGACCCCCCCAAACCCTGGGAATCCCCCCAAACTCCCCAAGACCCCCAAAATCCCCAAGGACCCCCTAAACCTCAGGGACCCCCCCCAAACCCCGGCGACCCCCCCAGACCCTGGGGACCCCTAAACTCCCCAAAACCCCCCAACCCCCCCCTAAACCTCAGGGACCCCCGGGGACCCCCCCAAACCTCCACCCCCCCCTCCCCCAAACCTTGAGGACCCTCCCAGGGACCCTCAAACCCCCTCAGGGATCCCCCCCCCCCCCCAAAAAACGTCACCGCCCTCACCCTCCTCACGTCACTAGTGGGCGCCCCCCACTCCTTACGTCACTAAAGGGCTCCCCCCACTCCTTACGTCACTGAGGAGGGGGGTCCCCACTCCTTACGTCACTGAGAAAGGGGTGCCCCCCCCCCCCCCGCGCATCCCACGCCGCGGGGGGACACCCCCCACCCCCCCCAGACTCTCGCGATGCCGCTCGCGAGCCCCCCCCCGGGGGTCCCTATTACGTCACACCACGTCACGCGTGCCCCCCCCCCGTACCACGCGCCGCTCCGCAGCCTCTGCCCCCGCCGCCGCCGCGGGGTCGCCACCACAGGGGGGGGGGCGGGGCTTGAGGGGGGCGAGGGGGCGGGGCTTGAGGGAGGGGGCGAGGGGGCGGGGCCTGTCCTCGCGGTGACCCCGCCCCCCCGGACCTAGAGGGATCCATCGGGGGGGGGGGGGGAGGGAGAGGTGGGGGGGGAGGGAGAGGAGGGGGGGGGGTGCCCATCCCCCACCGCCACGGTGACGTCCAAGTGGGTGAGGTCATCAGGAGCCCCTCCCCCACCCGGGGGGACCCACTGGGACCCGCGTGTCCTGGGGGGGGGGGGGGGAGGGGGGAAGAGGACATCTCCCACCCACCCCCCCCTACTCCCCATGGGGGGGACCCAGGTGTGAGGGGGGGTGGTCCCTGGGGGACCCCCGCCCTGCCCCTCCCCCCACATCGGTTGCCTCACGTGGGGGGAGGGGCGCCGCAAAGGCCTCTGGGTAACACCGCCCCCCCACCCACCCCCCCCCAAGGCCAGAGCCGACCCCGTGACCCCTGGGGGGGTGGGGGGTGGCCCAGGGCCAGGGGGGCGGTGGGGGGGGGTGTGGAAGGTCACCGGTGAGCCGGCGGGTGACGTCAGCGGTGACGTCATGCGGCCTTGGAGCAGGACTGTGGCCCCGGGGGGGGACTCAGGGGTCCGGGCGCACGGCCCGGCCCCGCCCACCCCGCGCGCCCGGAGGGGGCGGGGCTATGCAAATAGACCGGGAGGCTGGGGGGGGGGGCCCCGCCGGGTGGCGGGAGGCGCATGCGCACAACACCCCACCCGGAGCCGCTCTGCGGCGAGCGGCGCATGCGCACCGGGCCGGGGACACCGCACCCCACCCCCCCCCCGGTGTCCCCATGGCCGTGGTGTCCCACGTCCCCACAGTCATCGTGTCCCCATGGCCACGGTGTCCCCATGCGTCATGGTGTCCCACGTCCCCATGGCCGTGGTGTCCTCATGGCCATGGTGTCCCTCTTCCCCACAGTCAGGGTGTCCCCATGTGTCATGGTGTCCCATGTCCCCATGGTCATCGTGTCCCCATGGCCACGGTGTCCCCATGCGTCATGGTGTCCCACATCCTTGTGGGTCATTGTGTCCCCATGGCTGTGGTGTCCCATGTCCCCATGGCCACGGTGTCCCCATGGCCACGGTGTCCCCATGCGTCATGGTGTCCCACATCCCCGTGGCCATGGTGTCCCACGTCCCCACAGTCATTGTGTCCCCATGGCCATGGTGTCCCCATGGCCATGGTGTCCCACGTCCCCATGGCCATGGTGTTCCCATGGCCGTGGTGTCCCACATCCCCATGGCCATGGTGTCCCCATGTGTCATGGTGTCCCACATCCCCACGGTCATCATGTCCTCGTGGCCATGGTGTCCCTCGTGCCCACAGTCATGGTGTCCCACGTCCCCATGGCTGTGGTGTCCCTCGTCCCTGTGGGTCATCGTGTCCTCGTGGCCATGGTGTCCCCATGCATCATGGTGTCCCACGTCCCCATGGCCGTGGTGTCCTCATGGCCATGGTGTCCCTCTTCCCCACAGTCAGGGTGTCCCCATGTGTCATGGTGTCCCACGTCCCCATTGATCGTTGTGTCCCCATGGCCATGGTGTCCCCATGTGTCATGGTGTCCCACATCCCCATGGCCATGGTGTCCCACATCCCCGTGGGTCATCGTGTCCCCATGGCCGTGGTGTCCCACGTCCCCACGGTCATCGTGTCCCCATGGCCGTGGTGTCCCCACGGTCAGGCTGTCCCTTGTCCCCAAACTCAGTCCCTACCCATGCAGGGGTGGGAGAGGAGCCACATTTATTCCCCATGTTCCCCCCTCCCACCATGGTGCAGGGACAGGGGACACAGGGGACATTCGGGTTGAGGGAAACTGAGGCAGGGCTGGGTCAGACTGGGACAATACGGGGGGGGAGGGGAGGGTGAGGAAGTTGGGGACACCTCGGGGAGCTTGGGGATGGTCCAGGGAGGGTTGAGGACATCTGGGGACGTCGGGGACATCTTGGGGATGTTGGGGACGCACTTGGAGGTTGGGGACATGAAGGCGGGGGAAGGGAAGGGAGGGTCCAAGGAGTTTGGGGACATCCTGGAGGGTTGGGGACATCCCATGGTGGGGGCGTCGGTGACATCGTGGAGGGAGGGGGGGGCGGTCAGATGGCGACGCTCTCCTGGACGCAGGCGGGGTCGAGGTAGGGGTAGGGCAACGCCAGCCCCTCGTTGCGCTGCCGGATGCGGTGGGAGATGGCGGCCAAGCGGCGCCGGAAGGAGGCCAAGAGCCGCCGTGGGGCCGCCCCACTGAAGAGCTCCTCGGAGCGGGACCCCAGCGGCCGCTGGGGGTCAGAGGAGGAGTTAGAGGTGGGGGGGGGGGGGGGGGTCAGAGGGCTGGGTCCTCTTGGGGACATGGGGGACAACCCACCCGGACACCAGGGTCCCCAAAGAGGGGGGGGAAGGGGAAGGTGGGGGGGTGCCCACCCGGATTACTGGGTGTCCCCCCCTTCTTACCGGCTCTCCGCCCTCGTAGCTGACGACGCTGAGCAGGGCCAGGAGGGCGCCGGTGGCATCGGGGGACGGGAGGGTCCTCAGCAGCAGCTCGGCGGTGGCCTCCTCCTTCCTCCGTGGCGGTGGTCGCCCCAGCGTTCCCGGCGTGTTGGGCATCCAGGCGGCGTAGTCGTACTGGGAAACGGGTGGGGGGTGGGGGGTCAGTGGGGGGAACCCAAGCGTCTGGGCCCCCCCCCCCCCCCAATCTCCTCCAGGGTCACCTGGGTCCCACCGGGGTCACCCAAGTCCCCTGGGGCCACCAAGGAGGCTCCATGGCCACTTCTGAGACGTACGTGGGCGTTTGGCCACCCTCCAAGTCCCCCCGTGTCGTGTCCCCCCACGTCCCCCCCGGTGTCACCTGGCCGCTGTTGACGGCAGCGTGCCGGGCGGAGCAGCAGAAGATGATCATGGTGACGAACTTCACCAGCTCGGGGCGGCTGCAGAGCTTCGAGGGAAAACCTGGGCAGAGGGTGGCATGAGGTCAGCAATGACCTCACCCACCACGGGCAGCCCCCACCAGTGCCCCGTGCATGGCACCCCACCAACACGCCGCCGGGCACGGCATGATCGTGGCCATCACGGGCTCAGCTCGTAGCACGGCCATGGACATGATCGTGCCAATCCCATGTCTTGACCATCACGATGGCATGACCGTGACTGCGGCTATGACCACGCCCATCCTGTGTCTTGACCATGGCATGACCATGACCATGGCTATGACCGTGCCCATGCCATGTTACACACCTGGCTATGAGCATGGCATGACCGTGACTGTGGCCATAACCATGTCCATCCCATGTCGTGACCATGGCCGTGACCGTGCCCATGCCATGTCACCAGTCTGGCTACGACCATGGCCATGACCGTGGCATAGCTGTGACCACGACTATGGTGTGAGACCTTGGCCATGACCATTGCTGTGGCATGGTCGTAACAGCGATTGGGGTCACGGCCATGACTGTGGCAGGACCGTGACCAACACTGTTGCCACGACCATGGCTGTCACCGTCACTGTGGTATGACCATGGCCACAACGTGACTGTGACCGTGGCCATGATGGTGATTTGACCATGACCACGACTATTGCCGTGATGTGACCATGACCATCACCGTCATCGTGACCACTACCAGGGTGCAACGATGACAATGCCCATGATGGTCACCATCGCCACGCATAATCATCACTGAGATGTGACCATCACCGTGGCCATGACCATCGCCGTGACCGTCACCAGGCCCCCTACCCGTCTTCTCATTGCCCAGGACAGCATAGGTGAAGATCTCGCCCACCCAGTCCTGGAGCTCGTAGTCCTCGGCCACGTCGCTGTCTTCGGGGTAGTAGAGAGCCACGATCCCCTCCACTAGGCTGGGCCACCACAGGGACATCGGTGAGACGTGGGGACAGGGCCGTGCCCACTGTCCTGGCGTCACCTCCAGCAGCTCCCAACCCTGTGGTCCCTGTCCCCAGCCCTGTTGCCTCCATCCTCGTCATCCCCATTCCCCATGTCCTCATCCTTGTTGCTCCCATCACTGATGTCCCCAACCCCGTGTCCCCATCCCCGGTGCCCCCATCCCCGTGTCCTCATCCCCACGTCCCCATCCCTGTTGTCTCCATCACCACGTCCCCATCTCCAGCGTACAATCCTCGTGGCCTGATCCCCATGTCCCATCCCTGCAGTCTCATCCCTGTTGTCCCATCTTCATCGTTGCCATCTCCATGTCCCCATCTCCCATGGCCCCATCTCCCATGGCCCCACCCCCGTTGTCCCCATGCCCATGTCCCCCCACACCTCTCGATGGCCCCCCAGATCTCCAGGGCGTCATCGCGGTAGTGGTAGTTGGGGATGTCGGTGACGCCACGGTGCTCCAGGTCATCGGGGACGCACAGCTCCCTGTAGGTCAGCGCCGCAGTCCCCCGGGCCACCAGCTCCAGCGTCCCTTCCCGCCCCACGGCCGTGGCCTGGGAATGCCACCATCCCTCAGTGTCCTCCATCGCGTGTGTCCCCCCCCCCAATTCCTCACACCCCTGGGGGACCCAGCTGTCTAGGTGCTACCGGGGGGGACACCCAGGTGTCCGGGTGCCACCAAGGGGGGGACCCAGGTGTCCGGCTGACCTGGTCGATGAACGCCCCAGGGCTGAGCAGGGCCTCCCGGGCCAAAATGTTGATGTGGAAGGTGAAGCGGCAGTGAGGCAGCAGGAGCTGGGGACATTGGGACAAGGGGGGGACATGGGACATGGGGGACATGAAGGACATGGGACATGGGAAATGTGGACGTGGGATATGGGGGACATCAGGACATGGGGGCTGGGGGACATGGGGACGTGGGACATGAGGGACATGGGATATGGGGGACGTGAAGGACATGGGAAACCTGGACATGGGATATGGGGGACATATGGGGACATCAGGACATGGGGGATGTGGGACATGGGGGACATGGGGACATAGGCTATGGGGGACATGGGGACATGAGGACATGGGACATGGAGGACATGGGGTATGGGACATGGGGCAATGGGGACGTCTAGGTGATGGGGACATTGGGAAATGGGACATGTGGGCCGTGGGAACATGGGGCCATGTAGGTGGTGGGGACATGGGACATGGGGGATTGGCCATGGGACAGGTGGGTGATGGGGACATGGGATATGGTACATTGGGACAGGGAGGCCATGGGGACATGGGACATGGGGACCTGGGACGCCGGCGGGACGTGGGACACAGGACATGGGGCAATGGGGACATGGGACACGTAGGTGGTGGGGACATTGAGAATTGGGACACGTGAGCAATGGGGACATGGGGCGTGTAGGCGGTGAGGAGGACGTGGGACACGGGGACACGGGGACATCGGACGTGTAGGTGATGGGGACATGTGGGCAATGGGGACATGTAGGTGGTGGGGACATGGGCCACGGGGCCCTGGGACACCGGGGGGACGTTGGACAGGGGGGCGTGGGACACCGGACAAGGGGGTGCAGTTTGGGGGTACCTGGTGGATGGGGTGGCAGGCGGGCAGGCGGTGGGTGGCCAGGGCGAAGGTCTCCCCCAAGAAGTGAGTGTGCAGCAGGTGGGTGACGGCCTCGTGCAGGGTGAAGTGGGCGCCCCGCACCCACAGCTTGGCCAGCGCCCACCCCCACGGCCCGTCCCCCGGCAGGAAGATGGGCGACTCGGGGCCGGGGCGCTGGGACAGCTGGGGGGGGACACACATGGGTGGGGGCGTCAGCGGGGATGGGGGACGCGGGGGTGTGGGGGGACAAGGGGACAAGAAGGCACCATGGGGACAAGGGGACGCCATGGGGGCACATGGTGGCATCATGATGTGGGTCATGGGGACAAGAGGACACCATGGGGACATGGGGACAAGGGGACACGTGGGGACATGGGGACAAGGGGACACCATGGGGACATGGGGACAAGGGGACACGTGGGGACATGGAGGCATCATGATGTGGGACATGGGGATGTGGGGACAAGGGGACACATGGGGACATGAAGACACCATGGGGACAAGGGGGGACATGGAGACATGTAGGGACACATGGGGACAAGGGGACACCATGGGGTTACGTGGGGACATGGTGGCATCATGATGTGGGTCATGGGGACATGGGAACAAGGGGACACCATGGGGACATGGGGACAAGGGGACACGTGGGGATATGGAGGCATCATGATGTGGGACATGGGGATGTGGGGACAAGGGGACACATGGGGACATGAAGACACCATGGGGACAAGGGGGGACATGGAGACATGTAGGGACACATGGGGACAAGGGGACACCATGGGGTTATGTGGGGACATGGTGGCATCATGATGTGGGTCATGGGGACATGGGAACAAGAGGAGACGTGGGGATATGGTGGCATGGGGACGTGGGTCATGGGGACGTGGGGACAAGGGGACACCACAGGGACAAGGAGACACATGGGGACATGGTGGCATCATGATGTGGGACATGGGGACAAGAGGACACCATGGGGACAAGAGGACACCGTGGGGACAAGGGGGGACACAGGGACATGGGGGGACACAGGGGGGACATGAGGGGACACAGAGACATGGAGGGGACACGGGGACACGGTGGGGGACACACGGCACCTGGATGGCGATGGGCAGGAGCTGCTGGCCGGGGCTGATCCAGAGCAGGCAGAGGGGGGCGGCCAGGAATTGGGGTTCCCCCCCCACGCGCCCCGTGGGGAGCCCATCCAGCAGCGCGTAGTCGGCCAGGAAGATGCGTCCCCCCTGCGCACCCCCACATCTGGGTGTCCCCCCCCAGCCAAACACCTGGGGGTGTGTCCCCCCGAGATGCCTGGGTGTCCCCCCCCCCACGCCTGGGTCCCCCCCAAACACTGGGGTCCTTCAGACACTTGGGTGCCCTGGACACCTGGTTCCCCCCCACCCTCTCTGGGATGTTGGGGTCCCTTGGGTGCCTGGGCCCTCCCCCACACCCTGCCCAGGATGCCTGGGTGCCCCCCAGACCCCTGGGTGCCCCCCCAGGTGCCTGGGACCCCCCCAAACGCCAGGGTCCCCATGACCCTTGGGACCCCCCCCCCCCTGCCCCAGCCCCTTGGGACCCCCCAAAGCCCGGGGTCCCCATGACCCTTGGGACCCCCCCACCCTGCCCCAGACCCCTGGGTGCCCCCCCAGGTGCCTGGGACCCCCAAACCCCGGGGTCCCCATGACCCCTGGGACCCCCCACCCTGCCGCAGCCCCCCGGGACCCCCCCAAAGCCCGGGGTCCCCATGACCCCCCACCCACGGGCTCGGGGGGGGGCTGACCTCCATCTCGCGCCGGAGGCAGGTGGCGGGGCCGAGGCTGGGTGCCACCATGGGGGGGGGTGACGGGGAAGTTGGGGGGCAGGCGGGAGCAGCGGCGCAGCAGGACGGGGTTCACCCCGCTCAGGTACTGCGCCCCGAAAAACGCGTCGTCCTGCCAGTGCCGCAGCACGTACTCTGCGGGGGGGGGGGGACACAAACACAAATGGGTGCCCTCCCAGACCCCTGGGTGCCCCCCAGACCCCTGGGTGCCCCCCACTTGGACCCCTGGGTGCCCCCCAAACACCTGGGTGCCCCCCACCCAAACACCTGGGTCCCCCCCACGTCCCTCCCACCCGGACACCTGGGTGCCCCCGGTGTGAGGGAGGGGCACCCACCACTGATGGGGGTCCCGGGCCCCTCCAGCGCCTCCCGAATGTCCTCGAAGCTGCGCCAGGAGCCACCGCAGCGAAGCCCCCGGAGGCGCACCCGGATCTGGCTGGGGACAGGGGACATGGGGACATCATGGGGACACCATGGGGACAGCAGGGGGACAGCAGGGGGACACCATGGGGACATGAGGAGATGGGCTTGGGGACACCATGGGGACATGGGACATTGGACGTGGGAACACCACGGGGTGTGGGGACATGGGGAGATGGGCTTGGGGACACCATGGGGACATGGGGAGGTGGCACATGGGGACACCATGGGGACATGGGGACACCATGAGGTGTCGGGATGTGGGACATGGGCATGGGGACACCATGGGGACAAGGGACATGGGACATGGGGACACCATGGGGACACCATGGGGTAGGGGGACATGGGCGACATGGGGAGATGGGCATGGGGACATAGGACATGAGGACACCAGGGGACATGGGGACACCATGGGGACATGGGACACGGGGACAACACGGGGACACAGGGAGACGGGCATGGGGACACCATGGGGACATGGGACACGGGGACACCATGGGTTGTGGGGACATGGGGGACATGGGGAAATGGGCATGGGGACGCCGTGGGGACAAGGGACATGGGACATGGGGACACCATGGGGACATGGGGACATCATGGAGCCTGGGGATGTGGGACATGGGACATGGGCACGGGGACACCATAGCGATAGGGGACATGGGGACACCATGGGCACACAATGGGGTGTGGGGACACGGGGACACGGGCTTGTGGGGGATATGGAGACATGGGGACGTGGGACACCGGCGACGTAGGACGTGGGGACACCGTGGGGACACGGGAGGTGGCAATGGGGACACAGGGACACGGGGACATGGGACATGGGGACGCCATGGGGACGTGGCGGGGCCCCGGGGGGCCACACGCGGGACCCAGTGGGGGACAAGTGGGGACGCGCAAAGACAGAGTGGGGTGGTGGCCGGGACGCTCGGGGACGCTCGGGGGACACGGGGGGGTGACGGTGACACCGACGCGGCGGCGGTGCGGGCGGCGATGTTGGCGCGGTGTCCCAGGGGATAGGCCAGGCTGGGGGACAGCTGCCGGGGGGGCGACGGTGACGCCGGTGACGCCGGTGACGCCGCCGATGGCGGTGGCGGGGGGGGTGGCCAGGGGCAGAGGGCGGGGGGCAGCGCCCGCAGCCGCCAGGGCCACCCCGGGGCGTAGGGCTCCCACCTGGGGGGGGACGGACTCATGGGTCCTGCTCCCAGTGCTCCCAGTAACCTCCCAGTAACCTCCCAGTCACCCCTAGGGCCCTGCCAGTAACCTCCCAGTAATGTCCCAGTCATCCCTAGTAACGTCCCAGTCATCCCCAGTAACTCCCCAGTGCTCCCAGTAACCTCCTGGTGCCTCCTAGCAGTCCCAGTAACTTCACGGTCATCCCCAGTAACCCACCAGTGTTCCCAGTAACCTCCCAGTACTTCCTAGTGCTCCCAGTAACCTCCCAGTGCCCTCCCAGTAACCACTCAGTAACATCCCAGCATTCCCGGTAAACACCCGGTCATGCCCAGTAACCTCCCAGCGCTCCCAGTAACATCCCAGTGCCTTCCAGTGCTCCCAATCTCATCCCAGTGCCCCCTCAGTCGTCCCAGTCCCTCCCAGTGCTCTCAGTCCTCTCCCAGTCCCCTCCCAGTAACGTCCCAGAGCTCCCAGTCCCCTCCCAGTGCTCTCAGTCCTCTCCCAGTCCCCTCCCAGTAACGTCCCAGAGCTCCCAGTCCCCTCCCAGTGTGCCCCCAGTGCTCCCATTCCCCCCCAGTAACGTCCCAGGAACATCCCAGTGTTCCCAGCTCCCTCTCAGAGCTCCCAGTGCCCTCCCAGTGCCCTCCCAGTGCTCCCAGTCCGTACTGGAAGGCCTCCTCACGCTCCCTCCGCTCCTCCTGGCGCTGCTGCAGCAGCTGTGGCTCCCAGGTGGCCTCACGCGGAGTCCGGGCTGGGGGACATCGGGGGGACATCGGGGGGACATGGGGGTCACAGGACATAGCATCCTCCCCCAGTGCCCCCAGTTCCCTCCCAGTGCTCCCACTCCCCACGTCATGGGAGGTGACGGGGGTCGCAGGTGTCCCCATGGTCTCATGTCCCCATGGCCCCACGGTGTCCCCATGTCCCCACGGTGTCCCCACATCCCCATGGCCCCCCATGGCCCCCCATGTCCCCCCATCCCCTGTGTCCAGCAGCCCCCATGGTGTCCCTGTGACGTCCTCGTGTCCCCACATTCCCCCAAATCTTGTCCCCGTGTCCCCCTCGTCTCCATGCTGTCCCCACGTCTCCATGTGCCTGTGTCCCCCCAGATGTCCCCCAACATCCCCATGGTGTCCCCACGGTGTCCCCACGGTGTCCCCATGGTGTCCCCTTGTCCCCACATCCCATATCCCCATGATGTCCTCATGTCCCCACGTCCCCACGGTGTCCCCATGGTGTCCCCTTGTCCCCACATCCCATATCCCCATGATGTCCTCATGTCCCCACGTCCCCACGGTGTCCCCATGGTGTCCCCTTGTCCCCACATCCCATATCCCCATGACGTCCTCATGTCCCCACGTCCCCATGGTGTCCCCACGGTGTCCCCACGGTGTCCCCATGGTGTCCACTTGTCCCCTTGTCCCATATCCCCATGACGTCCTCATGTCCCCACGTCCCCATGGTGTCCCCACGGTGTCCCCACAGTGTCCCCATGGTGTCCCCTTGTCCCCACATCCCATATCCCCATGATGTCCTCATGTCCCCACGTCCCCACGGTGTCCCCATGGTGTCCTCTTGTCCCCACATCCCATATCCCCATGACGTCCTCATGTCCCCACGTCCCCATGATGTCCCCATGATGTCCCCACGGTGTCCCCACGGTGTCCCCATAGTGTCCCCATGGTGTCCCCTTGTCCCCACATCCCATATCCCCATGACGTCCTCATGTCCCCACGTCCCCACGGTGTCCCCACGGTGTCCCCATGGCGTCCCCTTGTCCCCACGTCCCATATCCCCATGACATCCTCATGTCCCCTTGTCCCCATGGTGTCCCCATGGTGTCCCCACGGTGTCCCCATGGTGTCCCCTTGTCCCCACGTCCCATATCCCCATGATGTCCTCATGTCCCCACGTCCCCACAGTGTCCCCATGGTGTCCCCTTGTCCCCACATCCCATATCCCCATGACGTCCTCATGTCCCCACGTCCCCATGATGTCCCCATGATGTCCCCACGGTGTCCCCACGGTGTCCCCATAGTGTCCCCATGGTGTCCCCTTGTCCCCTTGTCCCATATCCCCATGACGTCCTCATGTCCCCACGTCCCCATGGTGTCCCCACGGTGTCCCCATGGCGTCCCCTTGTCCCCACGTCCCATATCCCCATGACGTCCTCATGTCCCCACGTCCCCACGGTGTCCCCATGGTGTCCCCTTGTCCCCACATCCCATATCCCCATGACGTCCTCATGTCCCCACGTCCCCATGATGTCCCCATGATGTCCCCACGGTGTCCCCACGGTGTCCCCATAGTGTCCCCATGGTGTCCCCTTGTCCCCTTGTCCCATATCCCCATGACGTCCTCATGTCCCCACGTCCCCACGGTGTCCCCACGGTGTCCCCATGGCGTCCCCTTGTCCCCACGTCCCATATCCCCATGACGTCCTCATGTCCCCACGTCCCCACGGTGTCCCCACGGTGTCCCCGTGGCGTCCCCTTGTCCCCATGCCCCCGCCGCGTCCCCCGCTGTCCCCGTACCAGTGCCCTCCCGCAGCTCCAGGCAGCCGCTCTCCAGCCAGCGGTAGCAGGGGAAGGTGGCCCTGGGGACGTCCCCATCGTCGCCACCATCGCCGTCCCCGTCGTCATCGCCGTCCCCGTCGTCATCGCCGTCCCCCAGGGGCCCGGTGACAGTGACGCGGGCGCAGAACCAGCGGTCGGGGACGAGGGACACCAGCGGCTCCTTCCACAGCCGCACCAGCAGGAGGGTCCCCAGGGGCTGCGCCGACGTCACCTCCACCACCACCGTCTGCGGTGGCACCGCCTGTCACCCCCCTGTCACCCCCCGTCACCCCTCGTGTCACCCCCCCGTCACCCCCCGCGTCACCCCATGTCACCCCATGTCACCCCATCACCCCCATGTCACCTCCATCACCCCCATCACCCCTTACGTCACCCTCCATGTCACCCCCCGTGTCACCCCGTCACCTCCATCACCCCTCGCGTCACCCCCCGTCACCACCCCATGTCACCCCATGTCACCCCATCACCCCTCGTGTCACCCCCATCACCCCCATGTCACCCCCATCACCCTTCATGTCACCCCATGTCACCCCATCACCCCCTGTCACCTCCATCGCCCCCCATGTCACCCCATGTCACCCCCTGTGTCACCCCCATCACCCCCCGTCCTCCCCCCATGCCTCGTCAACCCGCTCAGTGCCTCCCAGTCCCTCCCAGTCCCTCCCAGTCCCCCCCGAGTGCCCCCCAGTCCCTTCCCAGTCCCCCTCGGGTCCCTTCCCAGCACCCCCAGTCCCTTCCCAGTGCCCCCCAGTACCCCCAGTACACTCACGGTGCCGGCGCGCAGGCGATGGAGGGGCCAGTCGAGGTGGCAGGGGGGGCTCTGTCCCCCCGTCCCCACCAGGCTGAGGGTCACGGCCGCCATCGTCCCCCCACCCCACTGGGACCCCGTCGTCACCCTCACCCGGTACCGCGCCCCCCCGCCGGGCACCGGCGGCCCCTCGGGGATGCTCGGCTCCCCTGGGGGTGACGGGGGCCCCTCGGGGACATTTGGGGACGCCGGGGTCCCCTTGGGGACAGACGGGGCCTCTGGGGACGCCAGGGTGCTCCCAGTAACCTCCCGGTAACCTCGGGGTCCCTCAGGGTCTCTCGGGGTCTCTTGGGGTCCCTCCCGGGGTCCTCGGGGTCCTTCGGGGTCCCTCCTGGGGTTCTTCGGTCCCTTGGGGTCCCTCCTGGGCTCCTTGGGTCCTTCGGGGTCTCTTGGGGTCCCTCCTGGGGTCCTTGGGTCCCTTGGGATCTTCAGGGTCCCTCCTGGGTCCCTTGGGGTCCCTCGGGGTCCCTTGGGGTCCCTCCTGGGGTCCTTGGGGTCCTTCTGGGTCCTTGCTGGGGTTCTTGGGTCCCTTGGGGTCCCTTGGGGTCCCTCCTGGGCTCCTTGGGTCCCTCAGGTTCCCCTGGGTCCTTCCTGGGTCCCTCGGGGTCCTTCTGGGTCCTTGGGGTCTTTCAGGGTCCCTCCTGGGTCCTTCGGGGTCCTTGGGTCCCTCGGGGTCTCTTGGGGTCCCTCCTGGGGTCCTTGGGTCCCTCGGGGTCTTCAGGGTCCTTTCTGTGTCCCTTGGGGTCCCTTGGGGTCTTCGGGGTCCCTCCTGGGTCCCTTGGGGGTCCCTTGGGGTCCCTCCTGGGGTCCTTGGGTCCCTTGGGGTCCCTCGGGGTCTTCGGGGTCCCTCCTGGGTCCCTTGGGGTCCCTCAGGGTCTCTCGGGGTCTTCGGGGTCCCTCCTGGGTCCCTTGGGGTCCTTTGGGGTCCCTTGGGGTCCTCAGGTCCCTCGGGGTCCCTCCTGGGTCCCCCCCGCGGCAACGCCGGCTCCCCAGGGCACTGCTGGGTCCCTCTGCCACCCCCGCAGTCCCAGTCCCGCCCCAGTTCCTCCCAGTTCCCGGCTTTGACCGGTTAGAGCACTCCTGGGTCCCGTCCCCGTCCCCCCCCAGGGATGCCTGAGGCCACCCGGTTACACCCCAGTTACACCACTGGGCCCAGTAAAACCAGTTCCGCCCCTGCTTGCATCAGTGACCCCCAGCCCAGTTACTGCCCAGTTGCATCCCAGTCACACCACTGGGTCTGGGCCCCACCGCAGTTGCATCCCAGTTCCATCCCAGTTGCACCACTGGGTCTGGGCCGCACCCCAGTTGCATCCCAGTTGACCCCAGTTACACCCAAGTTACACCCCAGTTACACCACCAGGTCTGGACCGCGCCCCAGTTGCATCCCAGTTCACCCCAGTCACGTCCCAGTTGCACCACTGGGGCTGGGCGCCATCCCACTTGCAATCCAGTTCACTCCAGTTACGCCCCAGATATGCCACTGGGTCTGGACCACACCCCAGTTGCATCTGAATTACACCTCAGTTTACACCACTAAGCGTTGGCCCAGCACCCTTTTATCCCGCTGATCCAGTACAGGACCCAGTATGACCAGGTACACCCCAGTTTAGACCCCGCCACAAGGTTGGAGCTTGGGGTTTGCCCCCCCCCCAGTTCCACCCCAGTTGACACCACTGGGCTTGGTTGCCTCCCAGTTACAGCCCCGTCTGGACCACTGGTCTTGGCCCCCCACCCCAGCTCACCCAGTTCCCACCAGTGGACCCAGTCCCACCCCAGATACACCCCAGTTTACGCCACTGAGCCTGGCCCACTCCAAGTTACCCCCATTTACACCACTGGGCTTGGCCCCAATCCCAGTTACATCCCAGTTATGCCACTGGGGCTGGGCAGCACCCCAGCTGCATCCCAGTTCACCCCAGTTTACACTGCTAAGTCTTGCCCCAGCACCCTTTTATAACCCTGGTCCAGTGCTGGACCCAGTATGACCAGCTACACCCCAGTTTAGACCCTGACACCGGGCTGGAGCACTGGGTTTGGTCCCCCCATCCCAGATACACCCCGGTCCGGAGCACTGGTCTTGGCCCCCCACCCCAGTTCACCCAGTTTGGACCATGGGGCCTGGCCCCTCCATCCCACTTCCTCCCCAGTTTACATCACTGGGCTTGGTTCCCTCCCAGTTACACCCCAGTCCAGACCACTGGGCTTGGCCCCCCACCCCAGTTCACCCAGTTCCCACCAGCAAGCCCAGTCGCATCCCAGTTACACCACCGTTTGGACCACTGGGGCATGGCCGCCCATCCCACTTCCTCCCCAGTTCGGACCACTAGGCTTGGCCCCCAACCCCAGTTATACTCCAGTTTGGACCACTGAGCCCAGTCCCATCCCAGTTACACCCCAGTTTACACCACCAGTCTTTTCCCTAACGCCAGTTACACCCCAGTTTACACCTCTAGGATTCGTCCCCCATCCCAGTTGTACCCCAGTTTACACCACTGGGCCTGGCCCCCCATCCCACTTCCTCCCCAGTTTGGACCATTAACACCCCCAGTGTGAAGCACTGGGTTTGCCCCCCACCCCCCCCAGTTCACCCCAATCCCACCAGTGGGCCCAGTCCCATCCCAGTTACCCCACTGGGCCCAGCCCAGCTCTGCCCAGTACACCCAGTGACACACACAACCCCGCTGGGGACAGCACCTTTATTGACACCAGTAACGACTCCCAGTACAGACCAGTTTGGCACTGGGGACGCCCCAGCCCCCCTCCCCGTCCCCAAAGTGAACCCACGCATCCGGGGTGACCCCCCCAGCACCCCGACACCCCACCCCGGCACCCAGACCCCCCCTCAACCCCTTACCACCCCCCAAAATGGAACCTGGGGGTCTGGGGACCCCCCCAGCACCCAGAACCCCACTGGGACACCCAGAACCCCCCTCACCCCCCCCCATAAGGGACCCAGGGGTCCAGGACCCCCCCGAAATGGCACCCTGGCCCTCAGGTACCCCCCCAGCACCCCCCCAGACTCCCCCCCATAAGGGACCCAGGGGTCTGGGTGGGCCCTAGAAAGGCCCCAAAATGGCACCCAGACATCCGGAACCCCCCAAAATGGCACCCAGACCCCCAGAGACCCCCCCAGCACCCTAACACCCCCCAGACATCCCCTACAAGGAACAAAGGGGTCCTTGTGGACCCTCAAGAAGCCCCAAAATGGCACCCAGACCCCCAAGAACCCAACAAAATGGCACCCAGACGCCCAGGGACACCCCCCCACCCCAAAACCCCCCAGACCCCCCCTTCAAGGAACTGAGGGGTCCTTGTGGACACTCGAAGGGCCCCAAAATGACACCCAGCCCCCCAAGAACCCAACAAAATGGCATCCAGACATCCAGAACCCCCCCCAAAATGGCACCCAGACACCCAGGAACCCAACAAAATGGCACCCAGACACCTGGAATCCCCCCCCAAAATGGCACCCAGAGCCCCAGGGACCCCCCCAAAATGGCACCGAGACCCCCAGAGGCCCCCCCAGCACCCTAACACCCCCCAGACACCCCCCACAAGGAACAAAGGGGTCCTTGTGGACCCTCAAGAAGCCCCAAAATGGCACCCAGACACCCAGAACCCAACAAAATGGCACCCAGACACCTGGAATCCCCCCCAAAATGGCACCCAGAGCCCCAGGGACCCCCCCCAAAATGGCACCGAGACCCCCAGAGGCCCCCCCAGCACCCTAACACCCCCCAGACACCCCCCACAAGGAACAAAGGGGTCCTTGTGGACCCTCAAGAAGCCCCAAAATGGCACCCAGACACCCAGAACCCAACAAAATGGCACCCAGGCACCTGGAATCCCCCCCAAAATGACACCCAGACACCCAGCGACACCCCTCCCACCCCAAAACCCCCCCCAACCCCCCCTTCAAGGAACTGAGGGGTCCTTGTGGACCCTCGAAGGGCCCCAAAATGGCACCCAGACCCCCAGGAACCCAACAAAATGGCACCCAGGCACCTGGAATCCCCCTCAAAATGGCACCCAGACCCCCAGAGGCCCCCCCAGCACCCTAACACCCCCCAGACACCCCCTACAAGGAACTGAGGGGTCCTTGTGGACCCTCGAAGGGCCCCAAAATGGCACCCAAACCCCAAGAACCCAACAAAATGGCACCCAGGCACCTGGAATCCCCCTCAAAATGGCACACAGAGCCCCAGGGACCCCCCCAAAATGGCACCCAGACCCCCAGAGACCCCCCCAGCACCCTAACACCCCCCAGACACCCCCCACAAGGAACAAAGGGGTCCTTGTGGACCCTCAAGAAGCCCCAAAATGGCACCCAGACCCCCAAGAACCCAACAAAATGGCACCCAGGCACCTGGAATCCCCCCCAAAATGACACCCAGACACCCAGCGACACCCCCCCACCCCAAAACCCTCCCAGACCCCCCCTTCAAGGAACTGAGGGGTCCTTGTGGACACTCGAAGGGCCCCAAAATGGCACCCAGACCCCCAGGTACCCAACAAAATGGCACCCAAACCCCCAGGGACCCCCCCAAAATGGCACCCAGACCCCCAGAGACCCCCCCAGCACCCTAACAGCCCCCAGACACCCCCTACAAGGAACGGAGGGGTCCTTGTGGACCCTCAAGAAGCCCCAAAATGGCACCCAAACCCCCAAGAACCCAACAAAATGGCACCCAGGCACCTGGAATCCCCCCCAAAATGGCACCCAGACACCAAGGGACACCCCCCCACCCCAAAACCCCCCCAGACCCCCCCTTCAAGGAACTGAGGGGTCCTTGTGGACACTCGAAGGGCCCCAAAATGGCACCCAGACCCCCAGGTACCCAACAAAATGGCACCCAGACACCTGGAATCCCCCCCAAAATGGCACCCAGAGCCCCAGGGACCCCCCCAAAATGGCACCCAGACCCCCAGAGGCCCCCCCAGCACCCTAACACCCCCCAGACACCCCCTACAAGGAACAAAGGGGTCCTTGTGGACCCTCAAGAAGCCCCAAAATGGCACCCAGACCCCCAAGAACCCAACAAAATGGCACCCAGACGCCCAGGGACACCCCCCCACCCCAAAACCCCCCAGACCCCCCCTTCAAGGAACTGAGGGGTCCTTGTGGACACTCGAAGGGCCCCAAAATGACACCCAGCCCCCCAAGAACCCAACAAAATGGCATCCAGACATCCGGAACCCCCCCCAAAATGGCACCCAGACACCCAGGAACCCAACAAAATGGCACCCAGACACCTGGAATCCCCCCCAAAATGGCACCCAGAGCCCCAGGGACCCCCCCAAAATGGCACCGAGACCCCCAGAGGCCCCCCCAGCACCCTAACACCCCCCAGACACCCCCTACAGGAACAAAGGGGTCCTTGTGGACCCTCAGGAAGCCCCAAAATGGCACCCAAACCCCCAAGAACCCAACAAAATGGCACCCAGACACCCAGGGCCCCCCCCAAAAAGGCACGCAGCCCCCCAAGGGGGGGTCCCACCGCCCCCCCCCTCAGATGGCAACGCTGTTCTCGATGTGGGCGGGGTCCAGGTAGGTGTAGGGCAGCGCCAGGCCGGCGTTGCGGCGCCGGATGCGGCGGGAAATGGCGGCCAAGCGGCGCTGGAAGGCGCCGATGAGGCGTCGGGGGGTTTCCTCCGTGAAATGCTGCTCGGGGTAACTGCCCAGCGGGCGCTGGGGGGGGGACACAGGGGGACGGGGGGGGTCAGAGGTCACCCAAATCCCTGGGGGGTCTTGGGGTCACAGGGGGGAGTCAAAGGGTTGGGTGCTTGGAGGGATGGGGGTCATTGGAATGTCCGGGGGTCATCGGGGTCGGGGGGGGGGGGGCAACCAAACTCCTAGGGGTCATTGGGGTCATGGGGGGTCATTGGGGGTCATGAGGGGTCATGGGGGGTCATGGAGGGGGCACCCAAACCCCTGGGGGGTCTTAGGGTCATGGGGGGGGGGGGGGAGTCAAAGGGTTGGGTGCTTGGGGAGATGGGGGTCATTGGAATGTCGGGGTCATTGGGGGTCATGGGGAGGCACCCAAACCCCTGGGGGTCATTGGGGTCATGGGGGGTCATGGGGGGTCATTGGGGGTCATGGGGGGGCACCCAAACCGCTGAGGGGTCTTGGGGCGAGTCAAAGAGTTGGGTGCTTTGGGGGATGGGGGTCATTGGAATGGGTTGGCATCGTTGGGGTCAGGGGGGTCATCGGGGGTCATTGGGGGGCACCCAACCCCCTGGGGGTCATTGGGGATCATGGGGGGGCATTGGGGGGGCACCCAAACCCCTGGGGGGTCCTGGGGTCATGGAGGGGAGTCAAAGGGTTGGGTGCTTTTGGGGATGGGGGTCATTGGAATGGGTTGCCATCATTGGGGTCAGGGGGTCATCGGGGGTCATGGGGGGGCACCCAAACCCCTGGGGGGAGGTCACAGGACCCCCACGAGGGTCACCCAGGGGTCGCGTAGGGGGGTCCCGCCGGGGTCCCGCCGCCATTTTGGCGGCGGGGGAAGCCCAGGACTTAGGGGTATATGCCCCCACCCCCCGGGGCCGGGCGCCCCCCCCCTCACCATGTCGAGGGGCTCGTTGCGCAGCACCCAGAGCACCCCCAGGGTGACGACGGTGGTGTTCATGGCCGGCAGCGCGGCCAGGAACTCGCCCTCCGACAGCGGCTCCTTCGTCTCCGGCGGCGGTTGCCGCATGGCGGCCGGCATGTTGGGCACGAAGGCGCCCAGCTCAAACTGCCCCGACGGGGGCGGGGGGGGGTTGGGGGTGAATATGGGGGGGCTGGGGTTCGCCCCCTCCCCCATAGTACCCACTGACCCCCCCTCAGCACCCACTGACTCCCACAAGGGTCTGGGTCCCAACCACCCCATAGCACCCACCGACCCCCCCAGAGATCCGGGTGTCTGGGACCCCCCCCAGCACCCAGTGCCCCCCTCAGCCCCCCCCAGCACCTAGACCCCCCAGCACCCAGATCCCACCCCCCTATAGCACCCAGACCCCCCCTCAGCACCCAGACCCCCCATAGCACCCAGACCCCCCCCAGCACCCAGTGCCCTCCCCAGCACCCAGATCCCCCATAACACCCAGACCCCCCCCAGCACCAAGACCCCCCCATAACACCCAGACACCCCCTAGCACCCAGTGCCCCCCCCAGCACCCAGACCCCCCCATAGCACCCAGTGCCCCCCCATAGCACCCTTTACCCCCCCCAGCACCCATTACCCCCCCCCAGCACCCAGACCCCCCATAGCACCCAGTGCCCCCCCCCAGCACCCAGATCCCCCATAACACCCAGACCCCCTCCAGCACCAAGACCCCCCCATAACACCCAGACCCCCCCCCAGCACCCCGTGCCCCCACCTGCCCGCTGTTGGTGGCGGCGTGGTGGGCGGAGCAGCTGTAGATGATGACGGTGACGAAGGTGACGAGGGCGGGGATGGAGCGCAGGCGGGACGGCACCCCTGGGGGTCACAGGGGTCACGGGAGGGTCACGGGGGTCGCGGGAGGGTCACACAGAGGTCGCACAGGGGTCACATAAGGGTTATAGGGGTCGCATGGGGTCACACGGGGGTCACAGGTCGCACAAGGGGTTACAGGGGTCACACGGGGGTCACACGGGGGTCACATGAGGGGTTACAGGGGTCACAGGGGGTCACGGGGGGTCGCACGTGGCTCACACAGGGGTCACATGGGGGTCACATAAGGGTTACAGGGGTCACACGGGGGTCACAAAGGGGTCACACGTGGGTTGCACAGGGGTTACAGGGGTTACAGGGGTCACAGGGGTCACACAGGGGTCATACAGGGGTCGCACGGGGTCGCACAGGGGTCTTGTAGGGGTCATGCAGGGGTCACACAAGGGTTACAGAGGTCACACAGGGGTTGCATGGGGTCACACGCGGGTCGCAGGGGTCACACAGGGGTCATGTGAGGGTCACCACCTCGCACGAGGGTCACACAAAGGTCATGCAAGGGTCACATGGGGGTCGGGCCTCCCACGGGGGTCACAGGGGTCAAACAGGGGTCAGGACCTCACTGGGGGGAGGGGTCATCACATGAGGGTCACTGGGGGGGGGGGGGCACACAAGGGTCACGGGGGGGTCAAACCGGGGTAATGTCCGTCCGTCCCCCCCCCCCCCGTGCGAGGGCACCTGAGCTGCGGCGGCCGAGGAAACCCTTGTGGAAGATCTCGCCCACCCAGGCCTGCAGCTCGGGGTCCTCTCGCACGGCCGCGTCGCACGGGTAGTAGTGCTGCACGATGCCCTTCACGAAGCTGGGGGGGGCGGGGGGTCAGGCCGGATGCCTGAGACCCCCCCCCCACCCCCATTTCCACTTCTCGCACGAGGACGCACGAGGAGGCACAAGGATGCGCGAGAGAGCGCGGAAGGTCGGGTGAGGAGACACCAGGGGGCACGAGGGGGCACGAGGGGGCACGAGGGGGCACCCACCTGCGGATGGCGGCCCAGATGCGCCGGGCGTCGTCGGCGAAGTGGTATCGGCGCGTGCGGGTGACGCCGCGGCGGCGCAGGTCCCGAGGCAGCACGAGGGCGGCGTAGGGCAGCTCCCGCAGCCCCCGCGCCACCAGCCGCAGCAGCCCCTCTCGGCCCAGGGCCACCGCCTGCGGCACCGCTCAGTCTCTGCCGCGACGGACACCCCCCCGGTTCCACCCCCCCCGTCCCCCCGAATCCCAGCAGATCCCACCAAACCAGCCCCAAATCCCTTCAAAAAAAAGACCGAATCCCAGCAAAAGCCATCCAAATCCCACCAGAATGCCCCCAAATCCCAGCAGATCCCACCAAACCAGCCCCAATTCCCACCAAAATAGCACAAATCGCAGCAAAAGCCATCCAAATCCCAGCAAATGCCATCCAAATCCCACCAGAATGCCCCCAAATCCCAGCAGATCCCACCAAACCAGCCCCAATTCCCACCAAAATAGCACAAATCCCACCAAAATAGACCAAATCCCACCAAAAGCCATCCAAATCCCACCGGAATG
>NW_026060888.1:0-32569 GCF_929443795.1 Astur gentilis | reverse complement strand
CCAAAAACCGCGGAAACGGGCGGCCGGACCCCTCCCTTTTTTTTTGGGGGGTGGCGCGGGGGGGGGGGGGGGGGAGAACCTCAGTAGCGGGGCGGGGCAGCGGCAGGACCCGTTCGTCTGCCCCCCGCCCCGGGAGCGGCTGCGTCACGCCCCGCCCAGCCCCACGGCGGCCCTTGCCAAAAAGTGAGCCCACCATGCCCTGAAGCACCCCCCCTCCCCCCTTTTTTTTGCCAAATAGAGAGCCGCAGGGCCCCCTTGCCAAATAGTGAGCCGTCAGCCCTGCCCCATAGTTCACCTGCTGGTGACCCCAACTCCCTGCCCCGTAGGGTCCCCGTGCCAAATAGTGAGCCGTCGCCCCGCCCCGGGGAGCCACTTGCCAAATAGTGAGCCTTCATGCAGTTCCATGGGACTCCCCCCTGCCACATAGTGAGCCGTTGCCCCTCCCCATAGCCCCCCTGCTACATTATGAGCCATTGCCCCCATAGGCCCTCTGCCAGATAGTGAGCCATTGCCCCACCCCATAGGCCCGCCTGCCACATAGTGAGCCATGGCCCCCCATAGACCCCCCCGCCACATAGTGAGCCATTGCCCCTCCCCATAGCCCCCCTGCCACATAGTGAGCTATTGGCCATCCCCATAGTGCTCCCCTGCCAAATTATGAGCCATTGCCCTTCCCCATAGGCCCCCCGGCCACATTGTGATCCACTGGACCTCCCCATAGCCCCCCTGCCCCATAGTTCACCTGCTGGTGACCCCAACTCCCTGCCCCATAGGGTCGCCGTGCCAAATAGTGAGCCGCTGCCCCGCCCCAGGGAGCCACCTGCCACATAGCGAGCCATTGCCCCTCCCCATAGAACCCCCTGCCACATAGTGAGCCATTGCCCTTTCCCTGTAGCTCCCCTGCCACATAGTGAGCCATTGCCCCTCCCGATAGTCCCCCTGCCACATAGTGAGCCATTGCCCCCATAGACCCCCCCTGCCACATAGTGAGCCATGGCCCCTTCCCTGTAGGTCCCCTGCCACATAGTGAGCCATTGCCCCTCCCCATAGGCCCCCCTGCCACATAGTGAGCCA
Source organism: Astur gentilis (assembly GCF_929443795.1). Taxonomy (NCBI): domain Eukaryota; kingdom Metazoa; phylum Chordata; class Aves; order Accipitriformes; family Accipitridae; genus Astur; species Astur gentilis. The sequence goes on along the minus strand of NW_026060888.1, from coordinate 31,495 downwards.
TTGCCCCCATAGTCCCCCTGCCACATAGTGAGCCATTGACCCTCCCCATAGACCCCCCTGCCACATAGTGAGCCATAACCCCTTCCCTGTAGGTCCCCTGCCATATAGTGAGCCACTGTTCCTCCCCATAGTCCCCCTGCCACATAGTGAGCCATTGCCCCTCCCCATAGACCCCCCTGCCACATAGTGAGCCATAACTCCTTCCCTGTAGGTCCCCTGCCACATAGTGAGCCATTGCCCCTCCCCATAGGCCCCCCTGCCACATAGTGAGCCATTGCCCCCATAGACCCCCCCGCCACATAGTGAGCCATTGCCCCACCCCATAGTCCCCCTGCCACATAGTGAGCCATTGCCCCTCCCCATAGACCCCCCTGCCATATAGTGAGCCATTGCCCCACCCCATGGGGCCCCCTGCCAGATAGTGATCCTCCCAGGGAAGAGGACGTGCCCGGACAACTGGGTCCCCCCCTGTTTGGACACCCCTCCCCCCAAAGTGTGGGGCAATAAGGGGGCGTGGTCTGTATGAGCCCCACCCCTTCCTCCCAAGGTCACACCCCTTTCCCTAATTTACCGGCACCAGTGAGTGCGGGGCATTGGGAGTGCTGGGAGCCACTGGGAGGTACTGGGGGCATTGGGATGACTGGGAGAGGGGATCGGGGGGCACAAGGATGGGTGGAAGGGGTAACTGGGCAAACTGGGAGGAGCGGGAGGCCAAGGAGGGGGGAACTGGGTTTACTGGGTGAACTGGGAGTACTGGGAGGGGTCAGTAGGGTTACTGGGAAGACCGGGAGGACTGGGGAGTTGCACTGGGAAGCAATAACTGGAGCTACTGGGAGCATTGGGAGGGGGGTACTGGGCAAACTGGGAGCACTGGAAGGAGTTAGTAGACTTACCGGGAGGACACAGAGGGGGGCACTGGGAGCATTGGGAGGGGGGGTACTGGGCAAACTGGGAGCACTCTGGAAGGAGTTAGTAGACTTACTGGGAGGACACAGAGGGGGGCACTGGGAGCACTGGGAGGGGGTTACTGAAATGATGGTAAAGGGTTTACTGGGAGCACTGGGAGGGGGTTACTGGGGCTGCTGGAAGCACTAGAGGGGTAACTGGAAGCATTGGGGTTACTGGGAGCACGGGGACTGGCTAAGTGGGAGCCCTGTGGTTACTGGGAGGGGGTAACTGGGCTTATTGCGAGTGCTGGGGGGTTACTGGGAGCACTTGGGGGGGCTACTGGGAGCAGTGGGAGCACAGGAAGGGGGGAACTGGGCAGACTGGGGGAACTGGTCGGGCTGGGAGCACTCCCGGACGCCTCGGTCCCTGCCGCGGCGGGGGAGGAGGCAGTTTGGGGGGGGAGCTGCTGAGGCAGGCCCGGGTGCCTGGGTCCTTCTGGCGTCAGGCTCGGGCGGGGCACTGGGACCGACTGGGAGGGAGCTGGTCCATACTGGGACCCTGAGAGGGTGGCCTGGGCTGTGCTGGGGGGGAACTGGGACATTACTGGGCTGTACTGGGAGCCTAGGAGAGGTTATGGGGCTGGACTGGGGGGTGACTGGGCCATACTGGGAGCCTGGGAGGGGTTACTGGGCCATACTGGGAGGGACTGGGGGACCTGGGCCATACTGGGAAGGGCTTGATGGCTTCAGTCAGTCATTCTGGGAGCTCTTACTGCTGTGTGGTGGTTCATTCTGGTTCCTACTGGTTTCTAATGGCTTATAATGGTTCCTATTTGTGTGGCCTTACACCGGTCCATCCCAGTCTTACTGGTCATACTGGGAGGGGTCTGGAGGCCTTAAGGGCCCATGGAAGGTCTTACTGGCCTGTAGTGGTCTGTACTGGCATTTATTGTCGTGGCTCTTCACTGGTTCATACCGGTCTTTAAGGAACTGCACTGCTCCGTACTGGTTTTCAATGAATGGTACTGGTCCATCCTAGTCTTACTGGTCATACTGGGAAGAGTTTGAAGGCATTAACGGGCCATTCTGGAAGGTCTTCCCAGTTCGTGCCTGTTCCTACTGGTTTTCTGTCTCTTCTACCAGTCCGTGTTGGTCTTTACGGGTCCGTACTGGTCTCTAATGAATCATACTGGTCCATCTCGACCATACTGGCCATACTGGGAAGGCTCTGGAGGCATTAAGGGGCTGTTCCAGGAGGTCTTACCACCCTGCAGCCCCCACACCCGTTCCTACCAAGCTTCCGACGCTCCGTACTGGTCCAAACTGGTCTCACTGGTGCCCCGCAGGCGATGCCGGACGCCGACCCCCGCCTGGACCCGGGCCGCTGGGCGGCCGCCAGCTTCCGCCTACGGGGGGGGGACCCCGCCCCCGCCCCCGCCCCTCGCCCCCGCCGGGGCTTCTGGCGTCGCCTGGGCGGCTGCTGCGGCTGCTGCGGCTGTTGCCGGCGAGGAACCGAGGACTGGGAACCCCCCCCCGGCGAGGTCCCGGGGTGCCGACCCCCCCAGCCCCTGCGGCCAGGTCAGTGCCGGGGCCGGGGGGGTGAACGGCGGCGGTTTCGGGGCTCCCGAGGGAGGGAAAAGGCGGTTTTGGGGCTCCCTGGGGAGGGAAAAGGCGGTTTCGGGGCTCCCCGGGGAGGGAAAAGGCAGTTTCGAGGCTCCCCGGGGAGGAAAATGGTAGTTTTGGGGCTCCCCGGGGCGGGAAAATGGTAGTTTCAGGTCTCCTAAGGAGGGAAAAGGCGGTTTCGGGGCTCCGCGGGGAGGGAAAACACGGGTTTGGGGCTCCCGAGGGAGGGAAAATGGTAGTTTTGGGGCTCCTGGGGAGGGAAAATGGCGGGTTTGGGGCTCCCAGGGAGGGAAAAGGTGGTTTCGGGGCTCCCCAGGGAGGGAAAAAGGCAGTTTTGGGGCTCCTGGGAAGGGAAAAGGGCAGTTTCGGGGGTCCCGGGGAGGAAAAAGGTGGTTTCAGGGGCCCCCGGGGAGGGAAAAGGGCGGTTTCGGGGCTCCCCAGGGAGGAAAAGGGCGGTTTCGGGGCTCCCCAAGGAGAAGGGCGGTTTCAGGGCTGCCCAGGGAGGGAAAAGGGAGGTTTTGGGGGCTCCCCGGGGAGGGAAAAGGTGGTTTCAGGGCTCCTGGGGAGGGAAAATGGTAGTTTTGAGGCTTCTGGGGAGGGAAAATGGCAGTTTCAGGGCTCCCCCCAGGCAGATGAGGAGGTGGGGGGATGTCCCTCCCCTTCGCCCCAGTCCTTTCTCTCCCCCTGTCCCCATTAGTGGAGAAAAAGTACCAGTTCGGGCCTATGGCCAGGCTATCATGGGGAAGAAAAGGCAGTTTCAAGGCCCCCCCACCCCCACCCCCCACCCCGAGCTGCTTTTAAGGGTTTCGTATCCCCCCTCCAGGGAAATTTAGGGGGTTTGGGGTCCCCCTTCCCAGCATTCCCCGCCGCTTTATCCCCCCTGTTCCTGTTTTGGGGCCATTTCCAGGTCTACGGGGCTAAATGACAGTTTCAAGCTCCCCCCCCGGTGGGGTTTCTGGGGCTGTTTTGGGGGTTCCGGAGGTGGGATTCGCGCGGGGTTTTCACCGCCCGCCTCTCCCTCCCCTCCTCCAGGTTTATTGGCCCCCCGGGGGTTGGTGGTGGGCTCGTCGGCCAATCGGATCGCTCACCACACCTCCGAATTCGCCTCCCCCCGCCTGGTGGTGCGGCGGGGGCAACCTTTCGACCTGCGCGTCCTCCTGCCCCGGCCCTTCGACCCCGACGGCGGCGACAGCCTCTGCGTGGAGCTCACCCTCGGTGGGGGAGGGGTGTCAAAATGGGGGGGGGTGGGGAGGGGGGAGGGGCAACCATCACCCGCGACGTGATGATGTCACTCAGGAGGGGCGCTGACATCACCCAGGCTGCCGTGCCCTCGGCCTCACCCGCCCTTACCCACCCCCCTCCGGCCAAGGGGCGCGATGGTATCGCCCAGGGCGGGGTGACCTCGCCTGCCCAGGTGATGACCTCACCCGCCCAGGTGATGACGTCACGCCCCGGGGTGGGGGGGGGGATGATGTCGTCGCCCGCAGGCCCCAACCCGCAGGTGGCGAAGGGGACCCACGTCCTCATCCCGTTGGGCGAAACTTCGGCCACCGGTTGGACCGCTGAGGAAGAGGAGCTAGGGGAGGGGGGCGGAGCCTCCGGGAGGCCCCGCCCTCAACATCTGCCTCACGGCCCCGCCCGACGCTCCCATCGGCCGCTACCGCCACAGCATCAAGACCCGCACGGGGGTGGGGGAGTACGCGGCTCCCTTCGACGACGCCAACGACTTCTTCCTCCTCTTCAACCCCTGGTGCCCTGGTGAGCCAGCCCCGTCTGGGGCAAAAAGCCCCGAGTTTGGGCAATTCGGGGGCTCCCAAATTCGGTGGTTTCGGGGCTCCCCGGGGTGAGATTGGGCAGTTTCGGGGCTCCCCAGTCTCAGTTTGGCGGTTTTGGGGCTCCCCAGTCTCGATTTGGCAGTTTTGGGGCTCCCCATTCTCGATTTGGCGGTTTCCGGGCTCCCCAGTTTCAATTTGGTGGTTTCCGGGCTCCCCGAGGTGAGATTTGGTGGTTTCGGGGCTCCCTAGTCTCGATTTGGTGGTTTCAGGGCTTCCCAGTTTCAATTTGGTGGTTTCGGGGCTCCCCGGGGTGAGATTTGGCAGTTTCAGGGCTCCCCAGTCTCGATTTGGCAGTTTCGGGGCTCCCCGGGGTGAGATTTGGCAGTTTCGGGGCTCCCCAGTCTCAATTTGGTAGTTTTGGGGCTCCCCAGTCTCGATTTGGCAGGTTTGGGGCTCCCCAGTCTCAATTTGGTAGTTTTGGGGCTCCCCAGTCTCAATTTGGCAGTTTCGGGGCTCCCCGGGGTGAGATTTGGCGGTTTCAGGGCTCCCCGGGGTGAGATTTTGCGGTTTCGGGGCTCCCCAGTCGAGATTTGGCGGTTTCGGGGCTCCCCAGTCTCAATTTGGCAGTTGGGAGGCTCAAGGGGAGGGGGAGGGGGCTCAGGGGGAATTTGAGGACACGACCCTGATTTTGGGGCACCCCCCCCCCCTCCAGACGATAACGTCTACATGGAAAAAACGAGCGACCTTAACGAGTACGTCCTTAACGAGACGGGGCGCATCTTCTACGGCACCGAGGACCAGATCGCCGAGCGCTCCTGGAACTACGGGCAGGTACCCCAAAAAATGGGAGAATTCCCCCCCCCCCCCACCCCCCCAAAAAAAATTGGGGCGACCCTAAAATCTGTGCGGGAAATGGGGCGGGGGTTATTAAAATGCGGTGGGCACCCCAAAATGGGTGGATATCCTAAAACGGGGGACCCTAAATTTGGGGGATACCCAAAACGCTATGGGGGGGGGGTCCCTAAAATCATCCTGGGGGTCCCTGAAACCACCAAGGGGGTGTTTCAAAATTATAAAGGATCCCCAGAACAACACGGGGGGACCTCGAAACCGCTTTTCTTTTTTTTTTTTTTTGAGAAGCAGCTTTTTGAGAGGGGTAGGGGATTTTTGGGGTGGTTTGGAGGGATTTGGGGGACAGCTGTGATTTTGAGGGGGGGGTCCCCAGTTTGACACAGGGGTGCTGGAGGCGTGCCTGTACATCCTGGATCGCCGGGGGATGCCCCACAGCGCTCGGGGGGACCCCATCATCGTGTCCCGCGTCGTCTCCGCCATGGTGAGTTTTTGGGGGTGAATTCTGGGGGATTTGGGGTGAAGCGGGAAGGTGACTTAGAGGATTTGGGGGGGGGGTTTATGGGCGTTTTGGGGGCGCTCAAAGGGGTTTTGGGGGGGAGATTATGGGTTTTCAGGTGGAAGAGGGGTTTTGGGGGAGCACTGTGGAGTTTGGGGGGGGCGTGGGGGGGTTTTGGGGTCCCCTGGGGGGGGTTGGGGTGAATTGTGGGGGGTTTGGGGGTGAATGATGGGGGTTTGGGGGCGAGTTGTGCAGGTTTTGTGCTGCTCTGAGGGGGCTTGGGGGAAAATACGGAGTTCGGGGGGGGCCACAGTGGGGTTTGGGGGTGACTCTATGGGGTTTGGGGGGGTTTCGTTGGGTTTTGCGGGGGTGTCAATGGGGTTTGGGGGTTCTTTGGATTTTTTGGGGGGGGTCTGATGAGATTTTGGGTGGTTTAATGGGGGTCGGGTGGATTGTCACGGCGCTTTTGAGGTCGTTCGAGCCTTTTCTGATGACTTTGGGGGGAGATCGTTGGGTTTTTGGGGGTCGTTCCGATGACTTGGGGGGGGTCGTTGGGTTTTGGGGCATCTCCATGGGGTTTTGGGGGCTTCTTTGAGCTCTTTGCTGGGTTCCGATGACATTTTGGGGGGTCTCAAGGGGGGTTGGGGGGGGGGCCGCCCCACGACTTTGGGAGTTTTTGGGGGGCTCTGTTGATTTTCGGCGTAACCTGCACATTTTCCTTCGGGGTTTCGACGGCGTTTTGGGGCTTCCGACGGCGTTTTGGGACTTCCAAAGACTTTTTGAAACATCTTGGGCGGGCGGTTCCCGGATTCTCCGTTTTTTTTTTTTTTGGGGGTGCGGGTGGGGGGAGGAGGAGTTCCGCCCTCTTCCCGCCCAACTTTTTGGGGTCCCCCAGGTGAACTCGTTGGATGATAACGGGGTACTGGTGGGCAACTGGACGGGGGACTACGCCCAGGGCACCAACCCCTCGGCTTGGGCCGGTTCCGTCGACATCCTCCGCGCCTACCACGGCACCGGTGCCCCGGTCCGCTACGGGCAGTGCTGGGTCTTTGCCGGCGTCATGACCACCGGTACGTCACTGGTTCATACTGGTCCAAACTGGTCCGGCCCTGGCGTAGACTGGGGAGGGGTGTGGGAAGGAGCGGATGCCTCCAGGAGCCGCTAGAATGCGGATGGGGTCGCTGTAAGGGAGGGAAGTTGGGCATAAGGTGCTAAATTTGCTACTGGTCTATACTGGTTGATACTGGTCTGGCACAGGTTGATACTGGGAGGTGCTTGGGGAGCTCCTGGGAGGCGCGTGACGGCAGGTTGGAGCCTCTAGTATGGGGAAAAGCAAGGCCTAAGTTGTGTCCTTGGTACTGGTTTATACTGGTTTAACCCAGTTAGCGACAGGTTTGTACTGGGAGGGGGTCCGGGGTACCCCAAGAACCACTGGAAGGCAGATGGGAACCCCCACAGGGAGACAAGTCAACCCCGAGCGAGAGACTTTGATAATGGTTTGTACTGGTTTGTACTGGTGCCCCCAGTGCTGCGGTGCCAGCGAGAGACTTTGATAACGGTTTGTACTGGTTTGTACTGGTGCCCCCAGTGCTGCGGTGCCTGGGCCTCCCCACCCGCACGGTCACCAACTACAACTCGGCCCACGACACCGACGTCTCCCTCACCACCGACATCTACTTCGACGAGAACATGCGGCCCCTGGAGCGCCTCAACACCGACTCCGTCTGGTACCGCTTTATCCTGGTTTATACTGGTTTATACTGGTTTGGGGCAGAATCATTGGAAAAGGAGGTGGTTCAGGGGCTGGGGCGGGGGGGAGCGGGTGGTGAGAACAGCCGAGGTAGAGGCCGGGAGGCTCGTATTGGTGCGTATTGGTTTAAATCGGTACGTACCGGTCTACGGCCCCGCACGTGGGTCTGCGCTGGTCCGTACTGGTTTATACTGGGCCGCGCAGGAACTTCCACGTGTGGAACGACTGCTGGATGAAGCGCCCCGACCTCCCCGATGGCTACGACGGGTGGCAGATCGTCGACGCCACCCCCCAGGAGACCAGCAGCGGTACTGGTTTATACCGGTCTATACTGGGAGGCACTGGGAGGAAGCCCAGGGGTGCCGGTTTGCGGCCAGCGGGAGAGGGCAGAGCCGCTCGGTGGCCTAGAATGGCTCCTACTGGTCCGTACTGGTTTATACTGGTAACGCCCCCCCCCCCCCCGCAGGGCTGTTCTGCTGCGGGCCGTGCTCGGTGACGGCGGTGAAGAACGGCGAGGTCTACCTCAAGTACGACACGCCCTTCGTCTTCGCCGAGGTAGGGGGCGGGGCTTCTTCCCAGAGGGGCGTGGCTGGGCGTGGCCTATTCTAATGAGGGGGGGGCGTGTCCTCAGGTGAACAGCGACAAGGTCTACTGGCAGCGGCAGCCCAACGGCTCCTTCGCGGTGGTGCACGTGGAGGAAGGCGCCATCGGGCGCCGCATCAGCACCCTGGGGCCGGGATCCGGCGCCCGATTGGACATCACCCACCAGTACAAGCACCCCGAGGGTGAGGCCCCGCCCCCTGGTGCCCCTTGACCCCGTAGCCCTTGACCCCCCCCCCGTCCCCCGACCCAACGGCCCTTGAGCCCGTCATCGCTCACCCTGAGCCCCGAGGGTTGATCCTTGGCCCGTTGACCCGTGACCCTCGACCTGTTGACCCGAGACCCCGACCCTTGGCCCTCTGACTCCATAACCTGTGCCCTTTGACCCCCCGAGGCCTACAACCCATGGGCCCTTGACCCATAACCCTTGACCCGTTGACCTGAGACCCACGTTGCCGTGACCGTGACCCCACAACCCTTGACCTCGCCATTCTTAACCCCAAGTACTGACCCCTCGACACCGCAACCCTTGACCTGTTGACCCAAGACCCCTGACCCTCGCCCTGACCCCATAACCCCTTCCCTTTGACCCCCAAACCCAACACCCCTTGACCCCATAACCCTTGACCCGTTGACCTGAGACCCACGTTGCCGTGACCGTGACCCCAGAACCCCTGACCTTGTCATTCTTAGCCCCAAATGTTGACCCCTTGACCCCGCAACCCTTGACCTGTTGACCCGAGACCCCTGACCCCATAACCCCTTCCCTTTGACCCCCAAACCCAACAACCCTTGACCCCAAAACCCCGTAACCCTTGACCCGTTGACCTGAGACCCACGCTGCCGTGACCGTGACCCCACAACCCTTGAGCTCACCGTTCTTAACCCCAAGTACTGACCCCTCGACCCTGCAACCCTTGACCTGTTGACCCGAGACCCCTGACCTTCACCCCCGACCCCATAACCCCTTCCCTTTGACCCCCAAACCCAACACCCCTTGACCCCCAAACCCCCTAACCCTTGACCCGTTGACCTGAGACCCAAGAACCCAAGCCATCACCGCCGACCCCTGTGCCCCACCCCATGACCCTTGACCCAAGGACCCCGCGGCCTAACTTCAACCTACGCCCCCTTGACCCTTGACCTCTGACCCCCCCCGCAGGCTCGGAGGAGGAGCGCCAGGCCGTCTCCACCGCCACCTCCCACGGCTCCCGCCCCCGCAACCGGGGGTCCCCGTCATCCGGGGAGGTGACGGTGACGGTAGGGGCGGGGCCGGCGGTGGCAGGGGCGGAGCTGGAGCTACGGGCGGTGGCCCGCAACGAAGGGGCGGAGCCTCGGACGCTCCGCCTCCGCCTGTCCCTCTCCGCCGTCCGCTACACCGGGGTCTCCGGGGCCCCTTTCCGGCAAGAGCAGCACCGGCGCGCCGTGCCGCCGGGGCAGGGTGAGACGCCGCCGTCGCGCGTCCCCTCGGTGACGATTCCCTTCCGGGTGCCGGCGTTTCCGATGTCACTTCCCGCGTCCCGCCCTTTTCCCCAAACCAGAGGAGACGGTGACGGTGACGGTGACCTACGCCGAGTACGGACCCCACGTCGGCGAGCAGGACGCGCTGAAGTTGACGGCGGCCGGAGTCGTGGAAGAAACCGGCCAAGTGGTGGCCAAGGAATTGCGGGTCCGGCTACACGCGCCCGAGCTCACCCTGACGGTACGGCCGGATTCCCGGAACGCGTCGTGTCCCTCGGATCTCCGGACGCCGGGATGCGTCCCACGCGGATTCCCGGATTTTCCCCCTCGCCGACGTCCGGCTTCTCTCTCTCTCGCGCGCGCGGCAGCTGCTGGCCCCGGCGGTGGTGGGGCAGGAGACGCCGGTGCAGGTGGTTTTCCAGAATCCGCTGCCGGAGACCTTGAGCGGAGCCACCCTACGGATGGAGGGAGCCGGGATTTCCTGCCCCAAGCCCTTCCAGATGGGGTGAGGATCCTGGAATGCGGGGGGAGAGGCTGGGAATCTGGGGAAGGGCGGGAGTACGGGGAGGGAATCAGGAATTCGAGGGGGTCCCAGGAATCTGGGGAGAGAACCAGGAGTTCGGAGGGGGGCCAGGAATTCGGAAGGCTCCCAGGAATTTGGAAAGGTCTCAGGAATTCAGGAGTGTCTCAGGAATTCAGGAAGAGACCCAGGAATTCAGGAGGGTCCCAGGAGTTCGGGAGGGTCCCAGGAGTTCGGGAGGCTCCCAGGAATTCAGGGAGGGAGACAGGAATTTGGGAAGAGACCCAGGAATTTGGGAGGTCCCAGGAATTTGGGAAGAGACCCAGGAATCTGGGGGGTCCCAGGAATTTGGGGAGTCCCAGGAATTCAGGGAAGGACCTAGGAAGTCAGGAGGGTCCCAGGAATTTGGGGAGGGAATCAGGAATTTGAGAGGGTCCTAGGAATTTTGGGGGGGGGGGGGTGTCACAGGAATTCAGGGGGGGGCCAGGAATTCGGGGAGAGACCCAGGAATTCGGAAGGGTCCTGGGAATTTGGAAGGGTCCCAGGAATTCAGGGAGGGTCCCAGGAAATCAGGGAGGGAATCAGGAATTCGGAGGGGGGACACAGGAATTTGGGAAGGACCTAGGAAGTCAGGAGGGTCCCAGGAATTTGGGGAGGGTCCCAGGAACTCGGGAGGGTCCCAGGAACTCAGGGGGGTCCCAGGAATTCAGGAGGGACCCAGGAATTCGGAAGGGTCCTGGGAATTTGGAAGGGTCCCAGGAATTCAGAGAGGGTCCCAGGAATTCGGAAGGATCCCAGGAATTTGGAAAGGTCCCAGGAATTTGGGGGGACCCAGGAATTCAGGAGGGTCCCAGGAATTTGGGGAGGGAATCAGGAATTCGGGGGGGGGACCCAGGAATTTGGGTGGGTCCCAGGAATTCAGGGAGGGGGTCCCAGGAATTTGGGAGGGAGCTAGGAAGTCAGGAGGGTCCCAGGAATTCAGGAGGAATGCAGGAATTCAAGGGGGACACAAGAATTCGGAAGGGACCCAGGAATTCGGGAGGGTCCCAGGAATTTGGGGGTCCCAGGAATTCACAGAGGGACCCAGGAATTTGGGGGGACCCAGGAATTCAGGAGGGTCCCAGGAATTCGGGGAGGGAATCAGGAATTCAGGGGGGGATGCAGGAATTTGGGAGGGAGCTAGGAAGTCAGGAGGGTCCCAGGAATTCAGGAGGAATCCAGGAATTTGGGGGGTCCCAGGATTTTGGGGACACACACAGGAATTCGGGGGGGGACCCAGGAATTTGGAATGGTCCCAGGAATTTGGGGGGACCCAGGAATTTGGGGAGGGATCCAGGAATTTGGGGTTCCCAGGAATTCAGGGAGGGTCCCAGGAATTCGAGGGGGTCCCAGGAATTCGGGAGGGAGCCAGGAATTTGGGGGGTCCCAGGATTTCGGGGGGAGACCCAGGAATTTGGGGGACACACAGGAAGTTGGGGGGGGGACCCAGGAATTCGGAAGGGTCCCAGGAATTTGGGGAGACCCAGGAATTTGGGGGATCCCAGGAATTTGGGAGGGTCCCAGGAATTCAGTAGGGTCCCAGGAATTTGGGGAGAGACGCAGGAATTTGGGCGGGTCCCAGAAATTTGGGAGGATCCCAGGAATTTGGGGAGACCCAGGAATTCAGGAGGATGCCAGGAATTTGGAGAGAGACCCAGGAATTTGGCGGATCCCGGGAATTTGGGGAGACCCAGGAATTCTGGAGGGTCCCAGGAGTTTGGAGAGAGACGCAGAAATTTGGGGGGTCCCAGAGTCCCAGGAATTCGGGGGCGGACCCAGGAATTTGGGCGGGTCCCAGGAATTCGGAGGGAGGATTCCCGGGAATTCTGTGCGAGGGGCTCCCCAGAAATTGGGGATGGACCCCGGAATTCCGCCGCGGGTGGGAATCCCAGTTGGCCAAAGTAGGAGCACCCGGGCGAGCGGGAGACGGGACCACCCGCTATCGAAAGACGAGCCGGGTGTCGGGATGGGACGCGGGATTTTTTGGGATGGGGTCACGTGGGTGACCCCGCCCTTGACCCCGTGACCCCTCCGCCAGGTCGGTGGGGGCGGGGCAGACGGTACGGCTGCGCCAGGCCGTGGTGCCGCTGCGCCCGGGGCGCCGGCGGTTGGTGGCGGCGCTGGAGAGTCCCCAGCTCGGACCCCTCCACGGCGTCCTCCAGCTCGACGTCGCTCCCGCTCCCACTGGGAGCACTGGGAGCACTGGGAGCCCCCCCCGGCGCCCGCGACGCGCCCGCCGTCGGGCGCCTCCCCCGGCCGGGAGTACCGGCGGGTGACGGGGAGGGCGCTGGGAAGGCGTGGAGGGGGGACTGGGAGCACTGGGAGGGCGTGGAGGGGGGACTGGGGGCACTGGGAGGAGGACTGGGAGCGCTGGGAGCACATTTGGGCTCGACTGGGAGCACTGGGAAGGCGTGGAGGGGGTACTGGGGGCACTGGGAGGATGACTGGGAGCACTGGGAGCACATTTGGGCTCTACTGGGAGCACTGGGAAGGCGTGGAGGGGGTACTGGGGGCACTGGGAGGAGGACTGGGAGCACTGGGAGCACATTTGGGCTCTACTGGGAGCACTGGGAAGGCGTGGAGGGGGTACTGGGGGCACTGGGAGGATGACTGGGAGCACATTTGGGCTCGACTGGGAGCACTGGGAGGGTGTGGAGGGGGTACTGGGGGCACTTGGAGGATGACTGGGAGCGCTGGGAGCACATTTTGGCTTGACTGGGAGCACTGGGAGGGCGTGGAGGGGGTACTGGGGGCACTGGGAGGAGGACTGGGAGCACTGGGAGCACATTTGGGCTCGACTGGGAGCACTGGGAAGGCGTGGAGGGGGTACTGGGAGCACTGGGAAGGCGTGGAGGGGGTACTGGGGGCACTGGGAGGATGACTGGGAGCACTGGGAGCACATTTGGGCTCGACTGGGAGCACTGGGAAGGCGTGGAGGGGGTACTGGGAGCACTGGGAAGGCGTGGAGGGGGTACTGGGGGCACTGGGAGGATGACTGGGAGCACTGGGAGCACATTTGGGCTCGACTGGGAGCACATTTGGGCTCGACTGGGAGCACTGGGAAGGCGTGGAGGGGGTACTGGGAGCACTGGGAAGGCGTGGAGGGGGTACTGGGGGCACTGGGAGGATGACTGGGAGCACATTTGGGCTCGACTGGGAGCACTGGGAGGGCGTGGAGGGGGTACTGGGGGCACTGGGAGAGGGACTGGGAGCACTGGGAAGGCGTGGAGCAGGGACTGGGAGGACTTGGGCTCGACTGGGAGCACTGGGAGGGGTTACTGGGGGCAGCGGGGGTGGACTGGGAGCGCTGGGCCCAGGTTTGGGGGTCACTGGGAACACTGGGAGCGGGTTTGGGCCGTACTGGGAGCACTGGGAGGTGTTACTGGGAGCACTGGGAGCGGGTTTGGGCTGTACTGGGAGCACTGGGAGGGGTTACTGGGAGCACTGGGAGCGGGTTTGGGCTGTACTGGGAGCACTGGGAGCAGGTTCGGGGGTCACTGGGAGCACTGGGAGCGCCCTGCCCCCGCCCCTCCCCCCCTTTCCCCTCTTTCGCCCCAAATGACGTCATCGAGCCTCCGCCCCCCCGCCTCACGTGACGTCACGCCCACCCTTCCCCGCCCCCCTCCCTCCACCTCATCAATAAAGCTCCGTGACGTAAAAAGCCCGGCTCCGTGACGTCACGGCGAAGGGGAGGGGGGGGCGCGGGGCCGCGCGCGCGCGGGGGGTGGTGCGGCGGGGGCGGGAAGAGGCGGGGCATGGCGGGGGAAGTGACGTCACACGAGGGCGGGGAGAGCGCGTGGCGATTGGTCGCGGCGGCGGCGGCCGAGTCCCGGGGGGGGGCGGGGCCAGGAAGAGCGGCTCGGCGGCGCGCTGACGTCACTTCCGCCGCGGCGCCCACGCGGAGCCGACGCCGCCGTCCCGGTGCCGCCCGGTGCCGCCGCGTTGCCCCCGCTGCCGGAAGTGACGAACGCGCCTCACGCGACATGGGCGGAAGTGACGTCAGGTGAGCGGCGCGGGGGCGGGGGGGGGAGGAGGAGGGAGAGCGGGCGGGGCGGCGCTTCGGGATTGGGGAGGGGGCGTGGCCGAGTCGGTGGGCGGGGCCTGGAAGAGGGGCGGGGTCACGAAGCCGGGGGCGGGGCTTGAGGGCGGGGCGAGGCTTGTGGGGCGTGTCTCCAGGCGTGGGGGCGGGCTCTGCCTGGCGGGGGCGGGGCCGAGTTGGTGGGCGTGGCCTGGAAGAAGGGTGGGGTGGGGCTGGGGGCGGGGCCACGAAGCCGGGGCGGGGCATGTCTCCAGGCGTGGGGGCGGGCGCTGTCTGGCGGGGGCGAGGCCGAGTTGGTGGGCGGGGCCTGCATGAGGGGTGGGATGGGGGCGTGACTCCACGGTGGGCGTGTCTCCAGGCGGGCGGGGGGCGTGTCTCCAGCCCCGTGGGCGGGCTCTTCCCACCGGGGTGGGCGGAGCCCCGTCAGTGACCCCGCCCCCTGTCCGCCCCCAGCCCGGGCGTGTCCCTGCGGCTGGCGCTGGCGGGGGCGTGGCACGTGGTGCGCGGGCGGAGCCTGGTGCAGTTCCCGCGGGTGCTGGGGCTGCTGGAGGCCGTGGGGCGGGCGGCCCCCGCCGCCGTCCGCTTCCGACACGGCGTCCGACTGCGCCTGGGCCTCCAGGCTGCCGTGAGTAGGCAACGAAACCCCGCCCCTGCCCGGCCGCCGCCCTCCCGAGATGGCCGCCGCCCCGCCCGCCTCCCCCGGCGCCTCCCAAGATGGCCGCCGCCCCGCCAACCTCCTGTCCACACCTCCCAAGATGGCCGCCAGTCCCGCCTACCTCCCTCCGCGCCGCCCAAGATGGCTGCCAGCCCCGCCCACCTCCCCTCTGCACCTCCCGAGATGGCCGCCACCACACCCAACTTCCCTCCGCACCTCCCAAGACGGCTGGCAGCCCCGCCTACCTCCCCTCCGCACCCCCCCAAGATGGCCACCGCCACGCCCCACCTCCCAAGATTGGCCAGTGACCCACCCACCTCCCCTCTACACCTCCCAAGATGGCCACCAGCCCCACCCGCCTCCCCTCCACACCCCCTAAGATGGCCGCCAGCCCCACCTACCTCCCTCCGCGCCGCCCAAGATGGCTGCCCGCCCCGCCCACCTCCCCTCTGCACCTCCCAAGATGGCTGCCGCCACACCCAACTTCCCTCTGCACCTCCCAAGATAGCCACCAGCCCCGCCTAACTCCCTCTGCTCCACCCAAGATGGCTGCCAGCCCCGCCCACATCCCCATCACACCCCCTAAGATGGCCGCCAGCCCCACCCACCTCCCTCCGCGCCGCCCAAGATGGCCGCCAGCCCCACCCACCTCCCCTCCGCACCCCCAAGATGGCCGCCACCCACCGCCCCGCCCACCAAAACGGCCACCAAGCTCCACCCACCCCTCTTCCCATCATGCCCCGGGACCAGGCGGCCATCTTCCCCGGGTTCCCCACGGCGGCGGCCATCTTGCCAGGCCCGGCGGCCATCTTCCCCTGACGCCCTGCGGCCGTCCTCCCCAACTTCCCCGTAGCGGCGGCCATCTTGCCATCTTCCCCCGCTCCCGGCAGCCATGTCGTCATCCTCCCCGCCCCCGGCGGCCATCTTGCCCCGCAGGTGGTGGTGCAGATGCTGCAGGAGGCCCAGCCCGACGGGAAGATCTTCGACGCCGTCGATTCCTTCTTCCCCGAGGGAGACGCCGCGCCGGCGGCCGGCCACGCCCAGGCCGTGAGTAACAGGGGCGTGGGGAGGGGCGGGGACCCCGCCCTCGCGCCCCGCCCTGACCCCGCCCTCCAGACCCCCCAGGAGCTGGCGATGGTGGCGGAGGCGCAGGAGAGTTTCCGCGACTTGGTGCTGGCGCTGCTGGCGGACCGCGGGCGCCGGGCGGCTTACCTGCAGGTACCTTCTCCCAGGAGCTCCCAGTGCCTCCCAGTTCCTCCCAGTGCCTCCCAGTAGCTCCCCAGTGCCCTCCCAGTAGCTCCCCAGTGCCTCCCAGTTGCCCCTGGGTATCTCCCAGTCCCTCCCGCTGACGGCCCGTTCCACCCAGCGCCTTCCCAGTGGCCTCCCAGTTGCTCCCCAGTCCCTCCCGCTTCCCACACCCCCCCCCCCAGTTTGCCCAGAGCGTCCTCCCATTATATCCCAGTGCCTCCCAGTTCCCACCCGAGCCCCTCCCAGTAGCTCCCCAGCGCCCCGGGGGTCCGCCACGGGACGTCCCGGTTTATCCCAGTAACCCCCAGAAGCCTCCTAGGGACGCCTCAACCCCCCCAGTCCCTCCCGATGGGTCCCCGGGGGTCGCTCCCAGTGCCTCCCAGTTCCTCCCAGTGCCTCCCAGTATCCCCAGGGCCCGGCGAGGCAGGAGTACGGGGAGCCGTTCCTGGAGGCGCTCGAGCACCTTTTCTACGAATACCTGCAGCGGGTGGAGAGCGCCCTGCCCCCCCCCCGACCTGCGGCAGGTGGGCGGGGTCGGGGGGTGGGGCCTCGGGGGGTGGGGCCTGCGGAGGGGGAGGGGCTTCCGAGGGAGGTGGGGCCTTAGGGAAAGGGCTTAAGGGGGCGATGGTGAATGGGAGGGGCGTCAAAGAGGGTGGGGCTTATGGAGGAGGGCGGGGTGTTGCCCTATGGTGAAGGGGGTGGGGCCTTGTCTCGGTCCCGCCCCCCCGGACCCCGCCCCATTCCCCCTTTCAGCTTCAAAAGGCGGTGTGGAGGCACGCCCCTCCCGGACTCCGCCCCTCTAACCTGCCAATCCTGAGCCGGTATTTGGCGGACATGGGCCACGCCCACTGTGGTAGGTGGGGTTTGGCGCGAGGGGCGGGGCTTAACGAAAGGGGATGGGGCTAAGGACAAGGGGTGTGGCTTTGGGTGGAGGGTGTGGAGCCAGAAGCCCCGCCTAACTCGAAGCCCCGCCCCCAGGTCCTGTGCCCCGCCCCCTGACCGCCGCTGCCCAGGTGCCAGGGTCTCTCTGCCAGGACCCGCCCACCCGGTGAGGTGCCACGCCCCCCCTTTCCCCTCCCCATTAAGCTCCGCCCCCTTCCCCCTCATTGCCTCTGGCTCCACCCACTGCAGGCTGAGGTCCCGCCCAGGCCGCCGGAAGCTCCTCCCTCTCAGGGCCCCACCCTTAGGTGAGTATTGAGGGGAGGGGCCTCAAGCCCCGCCCCAGGGTGGGACCCGGGCCACGCCCTGACCCCCCCCTCCCCCCCCCCCGCAGATTTCGTCGATGACATCATCAGCGACTTGGAGGACGACAGTTACCCGCGCAGAAAGGTGGGGCGGCCGGGGGGAGGGGCCATTTAGCAGTCTGGGGGAGGGGTTAATTAATGATGGGGGGGTTAATTAGTGACAGGGGGTTAATTAGAGACCGAGGGTGGGGCAATTAGGGGAGGCGGGCGGTTTAATTCCCCTTTTTTTCCTCCAGGCCCGAGCCCTGCCCATCTCCCGCCGCGCCCCGCCCCGCCCCGGTGAGTGCCCTGCTCTTAATTACCCCCTTAATTAACCCTGATGTTAATTAACCCCCCCCCCCCCCATGCTGCCCACGGGCCACTGCCAAATAATGAGCCATAGCGATTGCCCCGCTGCCACATTGTGGGTGAGCTCCGCCCCCTTCCCCCTGTGGCTCTGCCCCCTGCCATCCCATTGGTCCGTTCAGTCCGTGCTCACACCCCATTGGGCCCCCTGAACTCCAGTGGTTCCGCCCATCCCACCTAGTGCCCTCAATGGGGCCATGCCAGGTACTGGATGGGGAGGGGGAGGGGAATGTAAAAGGGGCCAATAGGCTTCTAGGAGGGAAGGAGGTGGCCAATGGGAGCGCGGCGGGGGGAAGGGGGGGGCGAAACGCGGGGCATGGTGGGATTGGTCTCTAAAAGTTTAAATTTGGGAGAAAAAATGACATTTTTCGCCTACGACTGCCACCCTCGCCCCCCCACGGCCCCGCGGTGGTCCGCTCCGGCGGCAGGGGCGGGCCTTGCTCGCCGATGATTGGCCGCCGCGCGGCGGAGCGCCCGCCGCGTCGGCCAATAAGTCGTGGGAAAAAGGGCGGGAGGCGCGCGGAACTACAACTCCCAGCAGCCCCCGCGCGAACGGGCGCCGCCATTTTGTGTTACCGGCGGCAGCGGCGTCCCGGGGAAGGGAGGAGGGGGAACGGGACGGACGGGAGGGAAGTGACGTAGTAGGCGGGGCTCGAGGGGGGGCATTTCCGCTTCCGGGCGAGGGGAGAGGAGCCGGCTCGGCCACGATGCTGATCAAAGTGAAGGTGGGGCGGGGGGGGGACGACCGGGAACGTCCCGGGGCGGTGGGGGGGGGGGGGGGGGGGTGTAGGCCGCGCCGCGGGGGATTGTGGGATTGGGGGGTTGGGGGGGCTCTAGCGGGGCGCTGGGGGAGATTTGGGGGAGGGGGCTGCCCCGGGGCATTGTGGGATTGGGGGTTCTTACAGGGTCTCGTCTCCCCCCCCCCCCCAGACTCTGACAGGGAAAGAGATCGAGATCGACATCGAGCCCACGGACAAGGTAGGAGGCCCCGCCCCCTTCCCAGCATGCTTTTCGTTCTGCTCTGGTATCCCATGATGCTCCGCGGTGAGGCGGGGGGGGGAGGGGGGGGGGTGTCTTCTGGGGTACCCCCCCCCCGGTGATGCCCTGTGTCAGGGTTGTGTCCCACTGAGAAGGTCCTCCTGCATCCCATGATGCTCTGGGGAGGTCCTGCTGCATCCCATGATGCTCTGAGGAGGGTCTCCTGCATCCCATAATCCCCTGGGGAGGGTCTCCTGCACCCCATGATCCCTTGGGCAGGTCCTCCTCCATCCCATGATGCTCTGGGCAGGTTCTTGTGCATCCCATAAACGCTGGGGTGATCCTTCTGCATCCCATGATGCTCTGGGCAGGGTCTCCTGCATCCCATAATCCCCTGGGGAGGGTCTCCTGCATCCCATAATCCCCTGGGGAGGGTCTCCTGCATCCCACGATGCTCTGGGCATCTCCTCCTGCATCCCATAATACGCTGGGGATGTCCTCCTGCATCCCGTGATCCTTTGGGGGGATCCCCCTGTATTCCATCCCAGGATGCTCCGGGGAGGGTCTCCTGCCCCCCGTAATCCCCCGAGGAGGGTCTCGTGCACCCCCTGGTCCCCTGGGCAGGTCCTCCTGCATCCCATGATGCCCTGGGGAGGACCTTGCACATCCCATGATGCCCTGGGCAGGTCCTCCTGCATCCCATGATCCCCTGGGGCAGGTTCAACCCCACCCCGGCCGATCTTCCCCCCTCCCACCGTACCCCGGGGGCGAGATTCGGTGCCTCCGAGTGGGGGCGGGGGGGGGGGGGGGGGGGTGTGTGTGTGTCTGTGTCCCCCAGCATCCCACAATGCCCCGGGGCGGGAGGTCTCCCGGCATCCCACGATGCCGCGGGAGAGACCCCCAGCGTCCCACGATGCCTTGGGGCAGGTGGAGCGGATCAAGGAGCGGGTGGAGGAGAAGGAGGGGATCCCCCCCCAGCAGCAGCGCCTCATCTACAGCGGCAAGCAGATGTGAGGGGGGCGGGGCCTGGGGGCGGGGCTTGAAGGGGTGGGGCTCGGGCGGGGTTACAGGAGGGAGGGGTGTGGCCACGGGGAGACGGGGTGGGGCTTGCGGCAGGGCGCGTTCTACAAGGGGAGGGGCTTGCGCTGGGCGTGGGCTGCCGGGGGTGTGGCTTATATGGGTGGGGTGGGGGGAAAGAGGGGCGTGGCTTGGGAAAATGGGCGTGTCCTCTGACCCCACCCCGGTCTCCTCCCGTTGCAGGAACGACGAGAAGACGGCCGCCGACTACAAGATCCAGGGCGGCTCCGTCCTCCATCTTGTGCTCGCCCTGCGGGGGGGCGGGGCGGGGCGGTGAGGGGGCGGGGCTCGCGCCGGCCGCCACGCCTCTCCCTCAGCCCCACCCGGGAAGGGGCGGGGGGAGCCCTGCCCCGCCCTCCTGGCTCCGCCCCGCTCTGAGGTTTTCTCCCTTGCACGGCCCCCCTATTTAATAAAGGTTCTCGGTGATGTCACGCTGGTGGTCTCTGATGTCATTTGGGCGTGGAGTCCGGCGTTGCCCTTTTAAGAAGGGGGGGTGGGCCCCACCGCGCTGGCCCCGCCCCTCGGCGTCGCCCTTTTAAGAGCCAGCGGAGTTCGCCGACCAGCGAGTCTCTCAGTCCTCCGGGGCGCCCAGAAGGGCTTTCGGCCCCGCCCCCTCCCGCCGCTCTGTCGCGTGTCTTCCGCCTCCTCTTCCCTTCTCGCTCACAAAATGGCGGCGCCCGACCTGGAGCGGCTCCTGGCGGAGCTGCTGGAACCGGACAGCGACGTCATCCGCCGGGTAACGGACCCCAGCCCTGGGGGGCGGGGGGGGGGGGGGTAAAAGGAACGGCGGGGACCCCCCCTCGCTGACCACCAGCCCCCCGCAGGCCACCGCCCGCCTCCGCGAAGCCTTCGCAGACCCCCAGACCCCCGCCCGCCTCGGCCTCCTCCTCAGCGCCGCCCCCCGGCCGCAGGTCCGGCCCTCGGCGGACTGGGAGGGCTCTGGGCTGGACTGGGAGGCACTGGGAGAACCGTATGGCGAACTGGGAGGGCTCTGGGCTGGACTGGGGGGCACTGGGAGAACCGTATGGCAGACTGGGAGGGCTCTGGGCTGGACTGGGGGGCACTGGGAGAACCGTATGGCGGACTGGGAGGGCTCTGGGTTCTATTGGGGAGCTCTGGGGGGTTTTTGGGCCATACTGGCAGACGCTAAACCATACTGGGAGAAACTGGGAGAGTTATACCTATACAGGGGGTTCGTAAGTTATACTGGAGGCGTCTTAAGTGATACTGGGATGGATTGGGATCGTAATGGGAAGTACCGGTAGGAGCGTTGTATGTACTGAAAAGTTCTGCACTGTACTGGTTCATACTGGGAGAACCCTGGAACAGCCTGCCGGGCTTGGGGGGGGTAGTTTGGAGACCCTGCATTCCCCCCCCACCCTTACTGGTCCATACTGGTCTTTACTGGTGCGCAGCCGGAGGTGACAGTGGTGGCAGAGGCAGCTCTGGGATGGGACCCGGGGGTCCGGCCCCCCACCCCCCTTCCACGATGCTCCTCGCCGGTTTTGGGGTTCCCCTGACCCCCCCCATTGCCATTCCCCCCCCCCCCCCAGGTCCGGCAATTGGCCGCCGTTCTCCTGCGCCGGCGGCTCCTGGGGGGCTGGAAGCGGCTGGACCCGGCCCTGCGGCAGAGGTGGGGCTGGGGGCGGGGCTAGCGGATGCCACGCCCCCTTTCCAGCACAGGGCGGGGCCCCAATGCCAAACCCCCACGGGCAGAAATGGGAAGGGGGCGTGGCTAGCTGTCAAAAAGGGGCGGGCATACTCTTTGCCACACCCTCTATTTCAGTGGGGGGGGGCCGGGGCTCTGTGGCAGAGTGGGCGGGGCTAACACCTGCCCCGCCCCCCCCGCAGGCTCCCCTCCCTCTTGGCCCAGGCCCTGGAGCAGGAGACTGAGTGAGTGCGGCGGTTTCGGGGCTCCCCCCTCCCCAGATCCCGGCGGTTTCGGGGAACCCCAGCCTGGCGGTTTCAAGCCCCCCCCCCCCCCCCAAATCCTTATGTCGGTGTCTCGTCCCCCCTCCCCCCGACGCAGGCACGCGGTGACGGTGGCCCTGGCCCAACTGGGGGCCCTGGTGCTGCGCCGGGGGGGGCTCAGCGCCTGGGGACCCCTCGGGACCTGGGTGCAGGAGGCGGCCCGTGACCCCCACCCCCCCCCGCCAGGAGGTAAGGGTGCTGTCGAGGACCCCCCCCCCCCCCCCCCCCGCCGTGTCTCATTCCCCCTCCCCTGATCACCACGTGGTGGTTTCGAGGCTCCCTGCGCCCCATTTTAACCCTCCCCCCCCTCCAAATTGACCCAAAAACACAGAAGGGGCAATTTGGAGGGAGGGGGCAATTAATCTGATCACCGGGGGGTGGTTTCGAGGCTCCCCACGCCCCATTGTAAACCTTAAAACCCCCCAAATTGACCCAAAGACACAGAAGGGGCAATTCGGAGGGAGGGGGGCAATTAATGGTGGTGGTTTTGAGGCCCCCCCATGTGCTGTTTACTCCCCCTGTGGACCCCCAAGGGTCGGTTTCGAGGTTCCCCACACCCTATTTTGCCCCCCCCCCCCCCCCCCCCCCCCCCAGGCGGCCCTGCTGGTGCTGAGCGCGGCGTTGGACACGGCCCCCCAAGCCCTGGCCCCCCACGGCCCCCCCTTGGCCGCCCTGTGTCGGGGGGCCCTCGCTCCCGGGGTGCCTCCCGGCCCCATGGCCTACGGCCTGCGGGCACTGGGGGGGCTGGCGGCCACGTTGGGGGACACCCAGACGGTGAGTGGGGGCGGTTTCGGAGCGCGCGTTTCCCCCCGCGGACGGCGGTTTCTAGTTTCTCCAGTAAAAAGTGATTTGGAGGTTCCCCAAAAGGATCATTTCTAGCCCTGAAAGGATCGCTTTCAGCCCCAAAAAGAGGGAGTCAGGGAGCCCAGGGCGGTGGTTTCTAGTTCCTCCACTAAAAAGTGCTTTTGAGGTTTCCTGAAAGGATCATTTCCAGCTCCGGAAGGGTCATTTCCAGCCCCAGAAAGAGGGTTTCAGGGAACCCCAGAGTGGCGGTTTTTAGTTCCTCTGCTAAAAAGTGGTTTTGAGGTTTCCCGAAAGGGTCGTTTCCAGCCCCGAAAGGGTCATTTCCAGTCCCAAAAGGATCATTTCCAGCCCCAAAAAGAGGGTTTCAAGGAGCCCCAGGGCGGCGGTTTCGTTCACCCCAAAATGGTGGGTTTAGGGCTTCGCGAAATGGCAGTTTCCAGCCCCAAAATGGGTCCCCTCAAAGCAGCAGTTTTGGGGAATCCCGGAACAAAGGGTTTGGGGGTCCCAAAACGGTGGTTTCCAGGCTCCCCCAAAGCGACGGTTTTTGCGCTTGTCCAAAACGATGCTTTTATGACGCGAACGTTAGGTTTTGGCGCTCCCCAAAATAGCAGTTTCACACCCCAAAATGCCGGTCGCGTGGCTCCCCGCAGCGGTTCCTGAACCCTCGTCTCAGTGGCCGTTTTTAAGGCCAAAACCGGCCATTTCGAGACTCGGGAAGATCCGTTTCGGGCCCGGGAGGGTTTTGGGGTGCCCTGTGGCGGTTTCGGGGCCCCCCCGATGGTTTCAGGGCCCCCCCAAAATGGATTTTTTTTGCTGTTTTTTCCTTCTTTCAGGAGCTGCTGCGGTCGCTGCTCCCCGACATCCTGACGGCCCTGAAGACGCTGCTCGACGCCGACGAGGTGAATTGGGGGGGGACGGCGGGACACCGGGTTATTTTGGGGGTCTCTCGGCCATTTTGGGGGTCTCGGCCATTTGGGGACGATCTGGAGCCATTCTGGGGGGGCCTTGGGCCAGCTCAGGGCACCCCTAAAAGATTCCAGGGTCCTTTTGGGCAGTTTCAAGGTTCCTCGGAGGTTCCCAGGACTAGTTTTGGGGGGGCTTGGGGACAATTTGGGGTGTTTTGGGCCCCCCCCTGGGCCATTTTGGGGTATTTTGGGCCCCCCCCGGGCCATTTTGGGGTGTTTTGAGGCACCTTGGTGGTGTTGGGGGTATCCTAGCGCCGTTTCTGGGGTGCCCTAGGGTGCTTTAAGGGCAGATTTGGGGGCACTCTTGGTGGTTTTGGGGACCCCCCCTAAAATTTGGGGTTTCCCCCCCCCCCACCCAGGACCGGGGGGCGGAGGCCCTGGAGGTGCTGGACGAGTTCGTGGAGGCCGACCCCGCCGCCGTGACCCCTCACCTTCGACCTCTGCTTGATTTTTGCCTTCAGGTAACCCTTGGGGGGGTCCCGTGGGTGCCGGGGGGGGGGGAACCGGGGGGTCCCGTGGGCGCCTGGGGGGGCACCCAGGCGCTCGAGGGACCCAGGCGTCCGTGCGGGCCGGCAGGTCGGGGGGGACGAGTCGCGGGGCGACGCCGTGCGGGTGAGGGCTTTGGCCACCGTCACCTTCCTCGCCCAGAAACGCCCCAAGGTGAGCTGGGAGGGCACTGGGGTGGACTGGGAGGCGCTGGGAGGGCACTGGGAGGCACTGGGAGGTCGCTGGGGTGGACTGGGAGGCGCTGGGAGGGCACTGGGGTGGACTGGGAGGCGCTGGGAGGGCACTGGGAGGACACTGCGGTGAACTGGGAGGGTGCTGGGGTGTATTGGGAGGCGCTGGGAGGGTGCTGGGGTGTATTGGGAGGCGCTGGGAGGGCACTGGGAGGCACTGGGAGGACACTGGGGTGAACTGGGAGGGTGCTGGGGTGTATTGGGAGGCGCTGGGAGGGCGCTGGGGTGGACTGGGAGGCGCTGGGAGGGCGCTGGGGTGGACTGGGAGGCGCTGGGAGGGCACTGGGGTGGACTGGGAGGCGCTGGAAGGGCGCTGGGAGGAACTGGGAGGGCGCTGGGGTGGACTGGGAGGCACTGGGAGGGCGCTGGGGTGAACTGGGAGGTGCTGGGAGGACACTGGGGTGGACTGGGAGGGTGCTGGGGTGTATTGGGAGGCGCTGGGAGGGTGCTGGGGTGTATTGGGAGGCGCTGGGAGGGCGCTGGGGTGAACTGGGAGGGTGCTGGGGTGGACTGGGAGGCACTGGGAGGGCGCTGGGGTGGACTGGGAGGGCGCTGGGGTGGACTGGGAGGGCGCTGGGGTGAACTGGGAGGGTGCTGGGGTGGACTGGGAGGCACTGGGAGGGCGCTGGGGTGGACTGGGAGGCGCTGGGAGGACACTGGGGTGGACTGGGAGGGTGCTGGGGTGAACTGGGAGATGCTGGGAGGGCGCTGGGCCATGCTGGGCGGTGCTGGGAGGTGACTGGGATCTACTGGGGGGGCACGGGGCGGTGCTGGGTGGCACTGGGAGGTGTCCGGCACATACTGGGAAGGCCCCGAGCCTTACTGGGCCGTACTGGTGCAGGCGCTGCTGCGGGGGGGGCTGCTGGCCCCCGTCCTGGGGGGGCTCCTGACCCCCCTCTGCGCCGACCCCCCCCCCCGGGCGCCCCGACCCCGAGGAGGAGGAGGAGGAGGAGGGGGGGGACGACGAAGGCCGGGGGGGGCCCAGCCCCCGACACGCCGCCGCCCAGGTCAGCACGGGGGGGGGGCAGGTTTGGGGGGGGGGGGGGGGTCCTTGTTTGGGGGAGATTTTCCCCAATTTTGGACAGTTTTTCCTTTGCGGGGCGGATTTTTTTTCCCATTTTTGGAGTGTTTTGTCCAATTTGAGGGGATTTCCCCCCAGTTTCCCTTCATTTCCCCCCACTTTCCTTTCATTTCCCCCCAGTTTCCTTTCATTTCCCCCCAGTTTCCCTTCATTTCCCCCCAGTTTCCCTTCATTTCCCCCCAATTTCCTTTCATTTCCCCCCACTTTCCTTTCATTTCCTCCCAGTTTCCTTTCATTTCCCCCCAATTTCCTTTCATTTCCCCCCACTTTCCTTTCATTTCCTCCCAATTTCCCTTCATTTCCTCCCAGTTTCCCTTCATTTCCCCCCAGTTTCCCTTCATTTCCCCCCAGTTTCCTTTCATTTCCCCCCAATTTCCTTTCATTTCCCCCCAGTTTCCTTTCATTTCCCCCCAGTTTCCTTTCATTTCCCCCCAGTTTCCTTTCATTTCCCCCCAGTTTCCTTTCATTTCCTTCCAGTTTCCTTTCATTTCCCCCCAGTTTCCTTTCATTTCCCCCCAGTTTCCTTTCATTTCCCCCCATATAGGGGGAACATTTTCCCAAGTTGTTTTTTTTTTCTCCTTTTTTGGGTGTGTGAGGTTGTGTACATTTTTGGGGGAGATTCTCCCCAATTTTGGACATTTTTTCCTTTGCGGGGGGGATTTTTTTCCCATTTTTGGAGTGTTTTGTCCAATTGGAGGGGATTTCCCCCCAATTTCCTTCCATTTTCCCCCCAATTTCCTTCCATTTTCCCCCATATTGGGGGAACGTTTTCCCAATTTGGTTTTTTCCCCCCCATTTTTGCAGGGGGGTGGGGGTGGGGGGGTGTCCCTTTTTGGGGGAGATTTTCCCCAATTTTGGACATTTTTTGCTTTGGGGCGGATTTTTTCCTATTATGGAGTATTTTCCCCCAATTTCTTTTCATTTTCCCCCAATTTCTTTTCATTTTCCCCCAATTTCCTTCCATTTTCCCCCATTTTGGGGGAGCTTTTGGTGATATGAGGGGTTTTTCCCATTTTTGCTTGGGGGGGGGTGTTGCATTTTGGGGAGATTTTCCCCAATTTTGGACACTTTTTCCTTTGGGTGGGGGATCTTTTCCCATTTCAGGATTATTTTGCCCAATTTGAGGGGATTTCCCCCCAATTTCCTTTCACTTCCCCCCAATTTCCTTTCACTTCCCCCCAATTTCCTTTCACTTCCCTCCAATTTCCTTTCACTTCCCCCAATTTCCTTTCATTTCCCCCCATTTTGGGGGCCATTTTCCCAATTTGGGGGGGTTTCCCCCAATTTTTTTTTGGGGGGGTGCTTTTTTGGGGGGGACAATTTCTGTATTTTGGGGCCTCGTTTGACTTTTAGGAGCATTTTTTCATTTTGAGGAGATATTTTTTTGGGGGGGTGGATCTTTTGGGGGGGGGTGTCTATTTTGGGGGCATTTCCCCATTTTTGGAGATTATTTTTTATTTGGGGGGGGGCTCATTGCCCCAGTTTGGGGGGATTTCCTTGGGTTTTGGGGCTCTCTGGGAGGGAGCACCCTAATTTTGGGTTTATTCCCACAGTTTTAGGGGTTTCTTATTTTTGGGGGGGTATCCCTGGTTTTGGGGGGGTCCCTGGGGGCTTCAAGGTCCCCCTGACCCCCCCCCCCCCCCCAAATTTCCCTCAGGCCCTGGATGCTCTGGCCGTGGGGCTGCCCCCCGAAAAACTCCTCCAGCAGCTGGTGAGGTTTGGGGGGGTCCCTGGGGGGATTTGGGGACCCCATGGGGTCCCTGGGGGGGGTCCCTGGGGGGATTTGGGGGTTTTGAGGGGTCCCTGGGAGGTTTTGGGGTCCCTGGGGGGGTTTGGGCTCCCCTTGGGGTCCCTGGGGGGGTTGGGGGGTCCTTGGGAGGTTTTGGGGTCCCTGGGATGGTTTTGGGGTCCCCATGGGGTCCCTGGGGGGGTTTAGGGGAGTCCCTGGGGAGGTTATGGGGGGGGTCCCTGGGAGGTTGTGGGGTCCCCATGGGGTCCCTGGGGGGGTTTAGGGGAGTCCCTGGGAGGTTTTGGGGTCCCCATGGGGTCCCTGGGGGGTTTAAAGGGGGTCCCTGAGAGGTTTTGGGGTCCCTGGGGGGATTTGGGGTCTCTGGGGCAGTGTGGGGCGGGTCCCTGGGAAGTTTTGGGGTCCCCATGGGGTCATTGGGGGGGGGTCCCTCAGAGGTTTTGGGGGTTTTGAGGGGTCCCTGGGGGGGTTTTGGGGTCCCTGGGAGGTTTTGGGGTCCCCATGGGGTCATTGGGGGGGGGTCCCTCAGAGGTTTTGGGGGTTTTGGGGTCCCTGGGGGGGTTTTGGGGTCCCCATGGGGTTCCTGGGTGGTTTTGGGGGGATCCCTGGAAGGTTTTGGGGGGGGTCCCTGGGAGGTTTTGGGGTCCCCTTGGGGTCCTTGGTGGGGGGGTTGGGGGGTCCTTGGGAGGTTTTGGGGTCCCTGGGATGGTTTTGGGGTCCCCATGGGGTCCCTGGGGGGGTTTGGGGCATCCCTGGGAGGTTTTGGGGTCTCTGGGGAGGGGTTGGGGTCCCTGGTGGGGGGGGGCAGGGCCCTGAGAGGTTTTGGGGTCCCCATGGGGTCCCTGAGGGGGTTTAGGGGAGTCCCTGGGATATTTGGGGGGGGGGGGGGGGTCCCTGGACTATTTGGGGGTCCCTGTATGTGTGTGTGAGTTTGGGGTTCGATGGGGGGGGTTCCCTGCGGGCTCTGGAGTCCCGTTTCGGGGTACCCCCCTATTTTGGGGGGTCCCTGAACCCCTTTTGTCTTGTGTCCCCCCCCCCCCCCAGCTGCCGCTGCTGGAGGCGGGTTGGGGGAGCCCCCGGGCGGGCGCCCGCAAGGGGGGGCTGCTGGCGCTGGGGGCGCTGGCGGGGGGGTGCGGGGAGCCCCTGCGGCGGAGGTGCGCCCCCCCCAAATTTGGGGGGGGCTAAGGGGGTTTGGGGGGGGATTTGGGGGGGTTTAAGGGGGATTTGGGGGGATTTTGGGGGGATATGGGGGGGGTTTAAGGGGATTTTGGGGGGATTTGGGGGATTTGGGGGGGATTTGGGGGGGTTTAAGGGGATTTGGGGGGATTTTGGGGGGATATGGGGGGGTTTAAGGGGATTTTGGGGGGATTTGGGGGGGTTTTGGGGGGATTTGGGGGGGTTAAGGGGATTTTGGGGGGATTTTGGGGGGGTTAAGGGGATTTTGGGGGGGATTTGGGGGGGATTTTGGGGGGTTAAGGGGATTTTGGGGGGGATTTGGGGGGGCTTAAGAGGATTTGAGGGGGTTAGGGGGATTTTGGGGGGTTTTGGGGGGGATTTTGGGGGGGTTAAGGGGATTTTGGGGGCTTTTGGGGGGGCTTAAGGGGATTTGGGGGGGTTTAAGGGGGTTTTGGGGGGATTTGGGGGGGTTTGGGGGGATTTGGGGGGGGTTCAGTGGGTTTTACGGGGGGTTTGGGGGCATTTTGGGGGCTTTTAAGGGGTTTTGGGGGGGTTTAAGGGGATTTTGGGGGGGGTTGGGGGGATTTGGGGTTTTGGGGGGGTTTAAGGGGATTTTGGGGGGTTTCGGGGGATTTTGGGGGGGTTTCGGGGGATTTTGGGGGGTTTGGGGGGATTTTGGGGGGGTTAAGGGGATTTGGGGGGGGTTGGAGGATTTGGGGGGGGATTTCGGGGGTTTTAAGGGGATTTGGGGGGGTTAGGGAGGTTTGGGGGGGGTTTTGGGGGGATTTTGGGGGCGTTAAGGGGATTTTGGGGGGGATTTGGGGAGGTTTAAGGGGATTTTGGGGGGGGTTTGGGGGAGTTGGGGGGGTTGGGGGGATTTGGGGAGGTTAGGGGGATTTTGGGGGGTTTTGGGGGGATTTGGGGGGGTTCAGTGGGTTTTATGGGGGTTTGGGGGGGATTTTGGGGGCGTTTAAGGGGTTTTGGGGGGGTTCGGGGGCATTTTGGGGGGGTTTAAGGGGATTTTGGGGGGACTTTGGGGGGGTTCAGTGGGTTTTAGGGGGTGGTTAAGAGTATTTTGGGGGGGTTGGGGTGATTTGGGGGGGTTCAGTGGGATTTGGGGGGGTTTGTGGGGGGAATTTGGGGAGCTTGGGGAAGTTGGGGGGATTTGGGGGGGATGGGGGGGATTTGGGGGGTTTTGGGGGGTTTTGGGGGGTTCAGTGGGTTTTGGGGGGGTTAAGGGGATTTGGGGGGTTTTGGGGGGTTTTGGGGGGGTTCAGTGGGTTTTGGGGGGGTTAAGGGGATTTGGGGGGTTTTGGGTGCTCTGGGGGATTTTGGGGCGTCGTGATCTTTGAGGGGGCAATTTGGGGTGGTTGGATGGTTTTTTGGGGTGATTTGGGGGCGCGTTGCCCGTTGGGGGTATTCTGGGGGGGTCGGGGGGGGTCAGCAACTTGTATTTGCCGGTATTTGGGGTTTTTTTGGGCGGGGGGGGGGGCTGGTTTTGGGGCCGTTTGGGGGGATTTGGGGTGTTTTGGGGTGCCTGACCCCCTGGGTGCCCCCCCCAGGTACCTGGAGCCGGCGCTGGGGGTGCTGCGGGGGGGGGCTGGGGGACCCCGAATCCTCCGTGCGGGGGGCGGCCGCCTTCGCCCTGCGCAGCCTGGCCGACTGCCTGCAGGTACTGGGCCGTACTGGGACGTACTGGGACGTACTGGGAGAGGCCGGGGGTGTGCTGGAGAGCACTGGGAAGGCTTTGGTTTATGCTGGGGTGCAATGGGACGCGCTGGGAGGGTGCTGGGTGATACTGGGGGGTGTTGGGTTGTACTGGGAGGGACCTGAGCCTTACTGGGAGGGCTCTGGGCTGTACTGGGAGGCACTGGGGAGGGCTGTATGCCATACTGGGAGGGCTCTGGGCTGTACTGGGAGGCACTGGGGGGCTGTACGCCATACTGGGAGGGCTCTGGGCTGTACTGGGAGGCACTGGGGAGGGCTGTATGCCATACTGGGAGGGCTCTGGGCTGTACTGGGAGGCACTGGGGGGGCTGTACGCCATACTGGGAGGGTTCTGGGCTGTACTGGGAGGCACTGGGGAGGGCTGTATGCCATACTGGGAGGGCTCTGGGCTGTACTGGGAGGCACTGGGGGGGCTGTACGCCATACTGGGAGGGCTCTGGGCTGTACTGGGGGCATAGGGAGGGCTGTATGCCATACTGGGAGGGCTCTGGGCTGTACTGGGGGCATAGGGAGGGCTGTATGCCATACTGGGAGGGCTCTGGGCTGTACTGGGAGGCACTGGGGAGGGCTGTATGCCATACTGGGAGGGCTCTGGGCTGTACTGGGGGCATAGGGAGGGCTGTATGCCATACTGGGAGGGTTCTGGGCTGTACTGGGAGGCACTGGGGGGGCTGTATGCCATACTGGGAGGGCTCTGGGCTGTACTGGGAGGCACTGGGGGGGCTGTACACCATACTGGGAGGGCTCTGGGCTGTACTGGGAGGCACTGGGGGGGCTGTACGCCATACTGGGAGGGCTCTGGGCTGTACTGGGAGGCACTGGGGAGGGCTGTACGCCATACTGGGAGGGTTCTGGGCTGTACTGGGGGGCACCGGGGGGGCTGTACGCCATACTGGGAGGGTTCTGGGCTGTACTGGGAGGCACTGGGAAGGGCTGTATGCCATACTGGGAGGGCTCTGGGCTGTACTGGGGAGCACTGGGGGGGCTGTATGCCATACTGGGAGGGCTCTGGGCTGTACTGGGAGGCACTGGGGAGGGCTGTACGCCATACTGGGAGGGCTCTGGGTTCTACTGGGGAGCTCTGGGTGGGTCTCGGGCCATACTGGGAGACGCTAAACCATACTGGGAGAAACTGGGAGGGCTATAGCTATACAGGGGGCTCTTAAGTTATACTGGGATCGTCTTAAATTATACTGGGATGGGTTTGGATCGTAATGGGAAGTACTGGTAGGAGCGTTGCTGTACTGGGAATTCCTCTGCTCTACTGGTTCATACTGGGAGAACCCTGGAACAGCCTGCCGGGCTTTGGGGGGGGGGTGGGGGGGTTAGTTTGGAGACCCTGCATTCCCCCCCCGACCCTTACTGGTCCATACTGGTCCTTACTGGTGCGCAGCCGGAGGTGAGAGCGGTGGCGGAGGCTGCGTTGCCGGCGGCGCTGGCGGCTCTGGGAGGGGACGCGGGGGTCCGGCCCCCCCCCCGCCAAGGCTTGGTACGTCCTGGAGAGTCTCCTCGAGTGTCTCGGTAGGACCCCGATATTTTTTTTTTTGGGGGGGGGAACCCCCGTATTTGGGGGGCACGGCCCCTTATTTGAGGGGGGGACCCCCCGATATTTGGGGGGAACACCCCGACGTTCGGGTGAGGACCCCGGTGTGTGTCCCCCCCCCGTCCCCCCCCCAGGAGAGGGGGTGGGTCCCTGG